>NC_056748.1:443450964-443660964 GCF_019279795.1 Protopterus annectens
CGAAACAAAATTATTAACAAAGACCTGTGTTAGTCATATTAAGTCATCTGCTTCTTTATCATTTAATTTTTTCCTGTAGTGTGCCCGATTGCTTATTGTTATATGCACAATATGTATTGTAGCTATAGTAATAATTTTAATTATGAAATTATTCAAACACAAGTAAATAAATCCATATATCAAAATATTTTTCATAACTAGACAAAATAGATTTCTTTACACCTTCTTTTCCCACAATGACTCTTTCTTCAATGATTCAACCATAATACATGTGCTGTCCCTGACCCCACCTGCAAAAATGGGAAAAAGGGGTTGCGGATGGATCCACATTGCTATTAGCTGATTAACCAAAAATGCTTTTTTCATTTACTAACAAAAACTCATGTCCTAAGTTAGACATATCTTCAGGAAAAGATCTTTTGGGGGGGGGGGGGGGACTTCTGACAAATGTAGTGTCATATTTTTATACCATAACTAGGTCTCATACAATAACAAGGGATACAGCTGTACAAAATGTTGCTTCTACATTAGGAGGAATGATGGTAAAACCTCTTGTTGATTTAGTAAAAGCGAAGTCACACAATAATTGTTTATCTTTATTTCAAATGAAGGGTCTATGTTAGATGATCGACTTTTCGAAAACTCGAAAAAATATCGACTAGACCATAAGATCAAGATCTGATGTTGTTCATTACGTTATCTATCATGAATGGGTCTTCAGATCTGTCATCGGAGCCAAGCCAGCCATTTCTCAGGCAGACGATCCGAGCCTCAAACTCCTCCCTCTCCCATGATCCCTCACTCCCTTTCAAACCCTCAGATCTCATTTGCAGCCATTACAGTCCAGAAGCAAGTTTGTTCCTCTTTTTCTCAGGTGGAATTTTTTCCACTTTTAGCACTTTTTCTCTGAAATTTCTTTCTGCTTTACTCCTATATTCTAGTTTATTGTAGTTTATTGCAGTTTTTTATTTATTTATTTATTTATTTATTTAACATTTGTTGACCGGGACAGTTCTACCTCCCCTTTTGTTATGTTACCTTAGTTTTTTTCTTAGGTGTTGTCATTCCCGCCCTTTCCCTATTTCTCTCTATCTTTTCCCCTTATCCTTATAATAACAATAAAAAAAAAACTTTCTTGCTATCTTTTAGTTGATTGTTTTAGTGTAGTGTTGGTGTGACTGGCCTCTGCGTGTTAGCGTTTGTGTGTGTGCAAGCATGTGACTGACAAACATGTCAGACAGGCCAGAGAAAGCAAACCAGATGGGTTTAAAAGATGCACCTCTTGTGGGCATAAGATTCCCAAATTTGATGCCCACAAGAGGTGCGTTTATTGCTTGGGCCTGGGCCACTTGAGCTGCCTTGCAACATTTGCTCAGCATTCAGTTCCCAGACCGTTGTTGACAGCAGGAACAACCTCATCTTTCAAGGGCTTCTTCCCTCCTTTGGGGTCCAGACTCCCTCCCAGAAGAAGTGACCCCTCTCTGCTTCCCCAAGGGCATCTGCTTCTGCTTCCAAAAAGAGGAGGAAGCTATCCGATCTTTCCACTCAGCTCTTCTCTGGATCCGGGGGAGTCAGTGCCGACCAAACCTCCTGCCCGGCCATATCCATTGACCTCAGGTCCAAGCAGTCTCTTGGAGCCAACAAAAGTTAACCGGATCCATAGCTCCTCATCTCTGGAGCGGACTCCGGGTAACTCCCACCCGGATCATAGGTCTCAGAGTCATACTCCGCACCGGAGCAAGTCTCTGACTGTCCAGCCAGGCAGGTCCCCGACGAGGTTGATGTATTCCTCTTTCTCTTCTAGGTCTTCTCGGCTCTCGCATTTGGAAATGGATCTGATGAGGAATTTCCACAAAGCCCAGATCCAGCTGGGGATTTTGCCCTCTCCGACCCATACTGGATCTATGAGAGCTCTGACTTAGATTCCTCAGCCTCCTCCTCTGTTTCATTCGGCTTTGGAGTCACAGGGCCTGGTGATCCCGAGTGGATCGGTATCAGATTAGGAGATGCCCTTTTCCCCGACCCTAACAGCACCCCAGACAGTACAGTTGTGTACACTTACCATAAATGTAGATGTTGGAGTTTATTCACTGCTGCAGTCATCACTTGTGGGTTATCCCTGCTGTGGTAGCCCATGGCCGGCCCGAATACCAGAGTCAATGTTTTTCTGCATCAGCTGCTGTCGCTTGCTGCCTGTGCTATAGTAAGTGCTATAGAGGAAGGCAGCCAATGCCATTACAACAGTTTTTCTTGCCCTAACCAGTCAGAGACCCAAGTAAATAAGATAAAGTGGTCCTGGTGGCTAAAAGCCACTGTTAGAAACTTATGTCTCCCTAAAGAAAGAAGCTATAATGGGAAAGGAGGGTGGGAAACCAGGGCTGCAATAGTGAATACACTCGAACATCTACATTTATTGTAAAGTGTGCACAACTGTACTATGTTCTTCGTGTTTCACTGTTGCAGTAATTACCTAAGGGAGGATTTCCAAAGCTGAGGAGAGGGGTAGTAGGATTAGTAAGAAACCTAGGAATGGGTTAGCATGCCCTGCAGAACTACAGAGGCAAACCCTACCCTAGCCTTAGAAAACAGAGGTAGGTGGTAATGCTTGGTAAAGGTATGGACAGAAGTCCAGGTGGCAGCTTCCAGGATGTCCCTGGTGGGAACTCCTCTGAGGAATGCTGTGAAAGTGGAGACTGCCCTAGTGGAATGGGTTTGAATAGACTTAAGAGGGGGTTTCCCATGTAATCTGTAGCAGAAATGGATACAGTGTGATATCCATTTGGAAATGGTTTACTTGGAAATGGGCTTCCCCTCTGCCCCTGGGGCAAATCTGACAAGTAGTTGGTCTGTTTTCCTGAAGGGTTCATTATCTGAGCAGTCTGTGCACATCTAGTGAGTGTAGAATTCTTTCCCCCTTGTTTTGAGGGTTAGGAAAGAAGATGGGTAGATGCATGGCCTGTTTGAGAGTTACAGTAGATAACACCTTGGGCATAAAGGAGAGATTAGTCCTCAAAGAAACCCTGTCTGCATGGAAGATGATGAAGGGCTCAATGCCCACCAGCGCCTGAAGTTCTGAAACCCTTCTGGCTGAGATGATAGCTATGAGAAAAGCAGTCTTCCAGGAGGTGTATCTTAGTTCTGTTGAAGCAGCAGGTTCGAAGGGTAGTAAAGTTAGTTTTTCCAAAACATAATTCAGGTCCTGGGCTGGAGTGGGTGGCCTTCTGGTAGGTCTAATATTAATAGGCCCTCTGAGGAATTGTTTAACCAAAGGATGGGAGAACAGGGGTTGTTCTGTATCAAAATGAGCTGAAATGGCTGAGTTGTGGATTTTAATAGAGGAGAAGGAGTAGCTCCGCTAGGTAGTCCAGGACAAGAGGGATGGAAGGTTGTGAGGTATTACCCCCTCTGGACTGGCTCCAGGAGCAGAATCTTTTCTATTTTCCTGCCTGCGTAGGATTTTCTGGTGCTGGGCCTTCTGGCCTCTGTGATAATGTCTAGGACTTGCCTGCTTAACAGGGGGCCCCTTGTTTGCCTTTAGAGTATTAGGCATGCTGACAGTTTGAGAGTCTGCAAGTATGGGTGCAACATCCTCCCCCACCTGTGTTAAGAGGTCTGAGATCAGGGGAAGCTGCCTGGGAGGCTGTAAGGTCAGGCTGCGCAGTAACGGGTACCAATGTTGTCTGGGTCAAAATCTGCAGCAATGAGGATGGCCTTTGGTCTCTCCTCCCTTATTTTGATCAGTTCCTTTGGAATAAGAGGCAGAGGAAGGAATGTGTACACAAAGAGGGTGTTCCAGGGGAAGGTCAAGGCATCCACCTTCCATGCTAGGTGGTGATACTCCCTGGTAAAGCATTTTTTCAGCTGATGGTTGAGATGTGAAGCAAAGAGATCCATCTCTGGAGTCCCCCACATCCGAGTAATTTGTAAAAAGATTTTTCTGTGGAAAAGGAGGACCCCTGGCTTGAGATGGGGTTTGAAGGACGTCAGAGACATCTGCACTGCCATCATTTCCTTCTGGTTGATATGTAAGGGATCCCAAAGACCTTGGGTGCACCGGCCTTCTAGGTGACTGCCCCAAGCTAAGTGTGAGGTGTCGGTGGTAATGGTCTGCCTGGTTGGGCGAAGGGCAAAGGAAAGACCCTTGTTCCTTGCACGGGACCCTGCCCACCAGAGAAAATCTGCCCTTATACAGGGAACTAGAGGGAGAGAGGTCTCAAGAGGCTGAGAGTGCTGACACAAAAGGTTCTTTAGGTACCACTGAAGTTTTCTTATGTGAAGCCTGGCCAGAGGAATTAGAAGGATGCAAGATACCATGTACCCCCAAGGCTTGCAGGAACATCCTCACAGTGAGGTGACTTCTGGAAGCCAGCTGGGTAAAATAGAAAGGCAGGAAGTTCTGCTTTTCTGGGGACAGGAAGGCCATTTGGGATGCTGTGTCCAGCAATGCTCCCAAGAAAATGATCATCCTGGAGGGTGTTTGACAAAGAGGAGGTCCCTGAGGAGTTTTTCTTTGTAATCTGCCTGAATGAGGAAGTCATTCAGATAAGGGTAAATTTGTATATTTTTCTGTCTGCAAAAGGCTATGACTAGGGCTAAGCATTTGGTGAATACCCTGGGAGCAGCAGGTAAGCCAAAGGGTAGAGCAGAAAACTGAAAATGTTGTGAGCCTTCTGTGAAGTGAAGGAATTTCCTGCAGGATTCTCTTATGGGGACGCTGAGGTAGACATCTTTTAGAGCTAGGGTAACTAACCAGGCATTTTTTTGTCAGCATAAGCAGCAGCCATTGCAAAGTTAGCATTGTGAATTTGGGGACCACCAGGAATGTTTTCAGAATTGATAGATTCAGGATGGTGTGCCAAGTGGCCTCTTTTCTGGGAACAAGGAACAGTCAGGAATAAAAGCCTTTGCCTGTTTGATCTGAGGGGACAGGATCTACTGCCCCTTGGGATATGAGAGTTTGGACATATTTCAATGCCTCTGCCCACAATTTGGAGGTAAGTCTGGATACCCTCTTAGAATTGGGAGTTTGTTGAAGGAGAATTTGTATCCATGAAAAATTATCTTTAAGACCCACTGGTCCTTTGTTACAGAATCCATTTTTCTTTGCAGAGGGAGAGCCTTCTTACCAGTTTTTGGTGAGTGAAGAGAGGACAGAGGGGGGAGAGAGAGTCATTGAGAGTTTTTGCCATAGAAGGATGACTTAGAATTTCCTGCCTTTGGAGTGGAAGTGGTCCACTGTTTGGTTGTCTGCTGACCCTGGGATAGGAGTCTGGGTGGTCTGTCCCTGTGGGGCTTACCTTGCCTCTGTCTGCTAGTTGCAGGAAAGGACCAGTGTTCTGAGGGAAAATTCCTGCTGAGCCTAGGAGGTTGTACTTGAAGGAAATATTTTACTGTTTGCATAGATTTTGCTTTGTCTTTCATCTTTTTAAGCATCTCTTCTGCTTTTACTTCAAACAAGTGGGCCTTATCCAAAGGTGCATCAAGTAATTTAAATTTGACATGATCAGGGAGAGATTATTCCTTCAACCATGCATGTCTCCTAATGAGAGATCCTGACACTGCAGCCTTGCTTGAAGCTTCTAGGGTGTCATATCCACAGTATAATGAGTGTTTAGCCACTTGACAAGTAGAGTGCAGTAAATCTGCTAACTCTTTTGAACTGGCACAGTCAAGAAAGGATGAAATCTTTTGCTTTAATAGTTCAAAACTGTGTTGTTGATATTTTAACATGTGGAAATGACAGTTGAGTGCTCTGATAGCTAAGGTTGCAGAGGTGTATACTTTTTTACCCCATCAGTCCAGAGCTCTGGAGTCCTTGTCAGAAGGAATAGGATTCTTTCCGGAACTAGCCTTAGCTCCTTTTGGTCTCTGTGTAATGACCTCCGGGTCTGCACCAGAATTTTTGCACAGGTATTTTATGAGAATCTGGTACTCTAATACCTGTCAGGTTTTCTGGGAGCAGGTGGGAGGCCATCAAGAGTTAAGCTGGATTCATGGAAGACATCATCACCCACCTTTAAGACTGGAGGGAAGGCCAAGGGTCTGTACTGGTGCAGGTCTAGAAACTCTTAGTCATTTCTTAGACTGAGGGTAGTCCTGGGATTCCTAGTGGAAATGTTTCCTGAGGGTGTGAAGGGTTTCCCCAAAGGAAAGATCTTCTGGTAGGGGAGGGAGAAGGAATGGATTCCTCTGCATCTGAATCCTCATAAGCAGTCAGAGGTTGTTGTTCCTCTTCAAAATCTGAATAATCAGACTCGTCAGAATCTTGTTCTGTCAGTATTTCAGGAGAAAGGTCTCTAATAAATCTCTCTAATCAATGAGAATTTTGGCAGAGGTGAGAATCAAACCTTGCACGTTATACATGTGAGGCAAACACCTTAACCACAGGGCCATATGGCTTTTTGCCTGACTACCCCTGATAAGGGTGATATGATCCTCCGTCATTTTAAGCATTCGAGCTTGGGGTGGTGAAGCAGGAGTAAAATGGTGGCTAGAGGTAGTTTTCCTAGGAGTGGCCTTGTTTCTAGACTTAGGAGAGAAACTGTAGTCGGAGGAGAAGATGTTTTTGTCTAGATTTGGTAGTGCGAAAAACCTCCTAGGAAGCCGGTGCCTGCATCGTGGCTCCGGACGCAACCAAGGCAGAGACAACCAAAGGCTCGGAAGGAGAAGATGATTTGTGAGGCATACTGAACTCCGAAAGGGTCACTGTAGAAGCCATTGAATTGGGCATCAGGGGCTGTGAAGGCATCACACTGAATGCCGGAGAACTGCTGACCTGCTTAGGTGGCAGAGTTGTCGGAAGGCTTAGCCTTGTGTGGTCTGTCTCTATCTTTATCCTTATGTTTTTTTTGGAATCTGAAGATGGAAGACGAAAATACCTGGCTACAATAAGAGCTCTACAACGAATGGTTCTCGCGTTAAAGAGGGCACAGAACTGGCAATGAAGGAAGTCATAGTCTGGGCCTAAACAAGTGACGCAGTATGAATGGAAGTCTTGGTGTGGGATTTGCTTTCCATAGGCAAGACAATTGTTAACTTTTTTGGACATTGGTTAGTGCAAGAAAAAAGGATCCCCAATGGGGTACTTAGCTTTAAACATTTTCAGCTGTAATTCAAACTCTGGTAGTGACCAACCGGCACACTTGCAAACTGCTTCTGCTACGGGCTCCATGGCAAGAAAGACTGATTTAATGGCGTTGGTTGTCTTCCTTTATAGCACTGACATCAGGCAGCAAGCGACAGCAGCCGACGCAGAAAAACATGGCCTTTGGTATTTGGGCCTGCCGAGGGCTACCACAGGAGAGATAACCCACAGGTGATGACTGCAACAGTGAAACACAAAGATCAGCAGCTTGGCTACGATTCAGTCAGAGCAGAGTGGGTCCGACACGTGAGGGGTCAACGCCGGCTCCTCTGGGTTGTTGCCTGCTCTGACTTTATCGGAGCTGTCCCTTCCTTTGGGGGCTCGGCTTTTGATAGCTCGGGCCCGGTGCCTTCTGGTGATGTTGGATCCAGGATGACCTTGGGTCTTTCTACTTTAAGGAGTTCGGCCTCTGGGGTGGGAGGCCAGACTTTCCCAGTATCCTCAGCATTCCAGGTTGCAGACGGGACTTTCTCGACTTCTCCAGACATGGTCCCAACTCAGCCAGGTCCATCCCAACCCCCTTTGGGTCGAAGCTTTGCTCCCATCCATCTGATCCAAGGTCAGCCCCTCCTGGAGAGCCTCCAGCCAACCCCTCACCATAGCGTTCGCCTATCTTCTGAGTCCTCCCCCGAGTACCCTACCGAGGAGGTACTCCGGAAGCATTGGTGCAAGGGGAAGCACATCGACTCTCCCCTGGAGTCTTTAACAGACGACACCAACTTCAATGAAGGGGAAGAGTTCCCTTGATCTCCATCTGATGATGTCTCCTTTGGAGACATCCTAGAGATCCTGAAACAAAAGGGTGGATGGTCTTCCCAACCCCTTCCTCACAGGAGTCAGTGTTCCTGGAGGCATTCAGGATGAGACCATCTAAATTGTGGGTGACCCCGCCAGCAGACCAACTTATTGACCTCATTGCCTGCCGAGCCTGGAAGGAGCTTAATGCCACAGAACTGATCCTGAAGAGTGTGGACAAGTACTTAAGCCCACCCCAGGATCGTCCCTTCTGGAGTGAGTGTGTCCCGGTTGATGCCATTCTGGTGTTGGCAGCCACTAAGGAGGAGCTCGCTGAAAAGAGCTCTTCTGTCCACCCCCTGAACAGACTGTCTCGGGCCTTGCACAGACATTGGAAGCAAGTGTTTGCCTCAGCTACCTTTTCACTGACGTCAATGAATTATCCGACACATTTCACTTGCCTCCAGACAGACCTGGTAAAGGAACTTTACAAATCTCTGGTGCAGTCACTGTTAGAGGAAATCTACAAGAAAGTTTCCACACAGCTGAATACTATAGCTTTGATTGCCAATTCCTCGATAAAGTTAATCTCCACGCAGCAGAGGGAATCTATCAAGCAGCTGGTTCAGACATAGCCCTCAGATGACATGCCTGAATGAGACCATGCGGGTTTGCAGATCCCTTCAAAGCATCGTTCATTAACGCCTCCTTTGACAATTCTTTTTTATTTGGACCGCTGGTTAAGGAGACTCTTACCTGCAGTGATCAGAAGGGTAAGAATCTTTCTGCCATAGGGATCAAATTTTCTCCCCCAATGGACATTTTCCAGGAACCAATGGAGCGGGAAGAGGATGTGACTCTGGAAGTCCCAAAGGGTCTTCCCTGATTTGCAGGATGATTTCTCTTCCAAGGGCAGAGGGACAGGATTCAATGATAAACACCGTCCCAGAGGTACAGGGGTCCACAGAACCAGGGCTTCAGGGGACCCTAATCTAGCAAGTCCTTTCAGTGCTCCTGAAGTGCTGTTCGACTGCCCAACTCTGGAGGCAGTAGAGGGCAGAATATCTTTGCACCCAGCAGCCTGAACAGACATAACAAACAACTCTTGGGTGTTAAACATATTATCCAGAGGATACTATTTTCTTTTTTCCCTACTGCCAACACTGTTGGGGGAGGATCACCCAGACCTGCCACCCAGTAAGAGGGAGAATGCCCTTCTAGAAGTACAAACATTCCAAGATAAGACACTCAACCAGGAAGTCACAACTAAACGACGAGGATGCGGAACTTACTCACGCTCTTTTTGGGGCCAAAGAAGACAAAGTTCTGAATAGTTACAGTACAGTTCATTCTGCCGCTCATACGGAAGGATGACTGGATGTGCTTGATGGCTCTTCCAGGATGCGTACTATCATATCAAAATAGACAGGTGCTTCTGGCTGGGGGCCGATCATTACCTGTTCACAACACTGCCCTCTGGTCTCTCCATAGCACCCCGGATGTTCACCAAATGTATGTCAGTAGTTGCAGCGTATCTCCATCTGCAAGGTTTCCAGGTCTTTCCCTAGATGGACAATTGGCTCCTAATGGCACCCACAAAGCATCAACTACTCTGGGTGATTCAGGTGAAGTTGCGCCTGTTTCTTCACCTGGGAATCACAGTCAACATGGGCAAATCCATGATGGTTCCAGTTCAGGACATCAAATTCATCAGGACCAAGATGAACACGGTAGCACAAGTTGGAGCTGTTCCCCCCTACAATGGATATTGTCTCTCAGGCTGCAGGTACAATGCTTACTTGACATACCAACTCCTTTGGCTCACTCGATTCTCATAGCCTTGAGCTCCATGTTGGCTGCCATCCTCCTGTTGCCTCTAGCCAGGTTCTACATGCGACGTCTTCAGTGGATCCTGGCTGTTCAGTGGCCCATCCGGTGTCACCCATTATCAACCACGATCAAACTTATGCCAATTTGCAGAGGTCAGCTTGCAATGGTGGATGCTCAATGACCATCTTCACTTAGGCAGATCTTTTGTCCTTCTCCCTCCTTTGGCCACAGTGACCATGGATGCTTCACTATGGGGGGGGGGGGGTTTAGGGAAGAATGGTCCAAGGTACTTGATCCACCATAGAGACCAAATTGTACATAAACTTTCTGAAGATGAGAGTGGTCCTCCTTGCATTGCAAGCCTTTCAGGACTGCCTCCCTCTGGGGAAGATTACAAAGTCAATATGTCAATGGCATGGTACATCAACAAGCAAGCAGGGGGGGGGAACAGATCTTACCCACTCTGCATAGAGGCCATGAGAGTTTGGCAATGGGCAATTGTTTCCATCTGTTTCTTACTGCAATACACATCCCTGGGGATATCCAATGTCCTGGTGGAAATATTGAGCAGGTTCATCTTGAGTCCTTACGAATGGTCCCTGAATCATTCAGTAGTGAACGAGATTTTCAGCCCCTGGGGCCATCCTTGCTGTGATCTATTTGCCTCCCCCTAAACAACAAATGCAGCAGGCACTTCGCTCTGATTCCCCCGATGGGGCAGTCACCCAGGCATGCTCTGGTCCACAACTGGCCCCCGGTCTTCTGCATGCTTATCTTCCGATTCATCTGATACCCAAACTTCTAAAGAAAGCCAGCAGGTTGACGTCCCATCTTATTCTCATTGCTCCCCACTGGCCTCATCAGGTATGGTTCCCCTTTCTGCGGTCTCACAGCAAATATCCTCCATGGATATTGGATCTCAGAGACAAAATCTCATTTCACATCAGACAGAATGGCAAATCCCCAACCTCTGGTCCCTCAAACTAACCACTTAAGTTTCTCTATTTCCAGTAATTTTGTTAGACTCCAGGCTCCCTTCTCCTGTCCATGACATTATTCTTGCTTCTCAAAAGCCCTCCACCAAGAAGGTACATTGTAACAAATGGAAAAGGTTTTCCATCTGGCCTTCACACAGGAAAATAGATCCCTTTTCAGCCTCAGTCTCGGATATCCTCATGTTTTTTAGTTCTCTTTTCCACAAGGGAGTGAGTTTTTCCACAATAACTGTAAAACTTGTGGCCATCACTAATTCCCATTTTGGGAAGGGAGTTGTTCTCCCTCTATCCTTTCTTCTTCCAAACTTTGTCAGGCTTTCTTAAAAGGAGTTCTTCACCTAAGTCCTCCAATCAAGGATCCTTCTCCTCCATTGGGATCTTACTTTAGTATTACAGGGTCTCATCCAGAAACCCTTCGAACCTGCTAGTTCTTGCGAGCTGAAGTACTTGTCTTGGAAGACAGCGTTTCTTGCAGCTATCATGTCAGCCAGAAGAGTTTCAGAATTGCAGGCTCTGTCTTCTCAACCTCTGTACATAACTGGAGGCAAACAAGAATCAGACTATTCACTTACCAGTGTTCTTTCTGAATTACTCTTTTAAAGACGAATATGTCTTACATTCCTTGGACATTCACAGACAGTTACATTTCTAACCACAAAGGACTAGGCCTCACAGAAAGTCAGAGCAGCTGTTCATTGCCTTTTATCTAACAGGTTGGGACAAGCTGTCTCTAAGATTACTTTGGCAAGACGGATTATGGGATTTATCTCTACAGTTTATTCCCAACAAGGCAAACAACTTCAACTCCTGATTAGAGTCCACTTAACTAGATCAATGTCAACCTCTTCAGTATTCTCTGCTAGAACTCCGATTGATGAAATCTGTGCCGAAGCTACATACCTTTGTATCTCATTACAAGTTCATAGGTAGGTACTAGGCTATCGGCCCTGGGGCCTATACAAGCCCAGCCAAAAAAGGTACCCTGGCTTTTGCCACCCAAGAAAATTATTTTCCTCTGCCACTGTCGAGCAAAGCCACAGAGGTGATCCCCGGGGTGAATTTCCTATTTCCCATCCAATCATCAAGATTTTTCTTGAAGAGTGCTAATGAGGAGCTTTGTTTGATATAGATAGGTAGTTTAATCCAGAGTATGGGAAGTCTCTGGGACAGGAATCTATCCCTCCGGCATGTTCTGTTTATTGTGGTGAAAAGGTTTAGGTCCCTAGAGTGTGTAGCTTGGAGGGATTTGGATTTCTTTAAGTGGAGCATGTCCAACAGCTCTGGGTTTGACATAGCTCTTTAGGGGGTGAGAGAGGGGTAAAATTAGCACTGAACCTATCTGCCAGGATGTTGGCAATATCAGTTGGGTCTGTATATTTAGTGTCATTGTGCTGCAACTCAGAGCAGATCTGAGTGTTGCCATTGAGATTCTTGACATAGCTATAGAATGCTTTGTGGTTGTCTTTAGAATCAGTGGCGATTTTGTTTTCATAACTAGCTTTGGAGGATTTTATCAGGGATCGCAGCTTCTTACTGAGACTGACCAGGAAGCTCCTCCACTCGTGGGATTTTACTCTCTTTTGCAAGAGTTTCTTCCTTCTGTTGTACAGTTTGTTTATGGCAGAGGACCACGAGATTGGCTTCCTTTTTTTGGAGGATAGCGTCTTGGTTCTGTTTGGGATAGCACGAGCCATGCACTCATGTAAGTGTTTATAAAGTGCAATTGTGTAGGATTCAGTAGTCGTAACTGTATTGTCCATCTGCATGGGTGTCATGAAGTTTACCACTTCTGTCTTAAGAAGCATGAAGTTGGCTTTGGAGAAATTTTTTACCATGGTTTCCTTAATGGGGGTAGGATGTGGATATCTAGGATAATTAGCTTATGGTCAGACTGGACCAATGAGGCGTTGACTTCAGGTGTGGAACACCGGTCACTCATATTGGTAATGACTAGATCTAGGATAGTGCTGCCCCTGGTGGGGATGTGGATAAGTTGATCCAGGGCACTGGAGTTTATGAATTCCAGAAAGCGTTGAGCGAAGGAGTTGGTACAGGAGTAGTTTTCCCAGTTATTGGTGGGGTAGTTGAAATCGCCCATTATTAGGGTGTTTGGTTGAACCCTAATATTTTCCAGTACATCAAGAAAAGAGGAGTGGGAATCCTGGGGAATGGTGGGTGATCTGTAGCAAGCTACAATTTGGATTGCAGTTTTACCCAGAGTTAGTTGCACTTGGATAACCTCGGCTGCATTATGTTGAGCAACTAGCCTGGAGGTGTGGATATCCTTAATGAATATGGACACACCTCCGCCTTTGGTGTTCCGGTCCAGGTTACATGGCCGAAAATTGTGGTATGAGTTATAGCCTGGTAGTGCAGGGGTGCTCTCTGGAGCCTTGAACCAGGTCTCAGTCACTGCACAGATAAACATGTTCTCCATTTTAAGGAGTGCCTCGAGTGAGTGCATTTTGAGATTTAGACTTCTAGCATTGAGTAGCATCACCCTCAGTTTTTGCTTGCCTGTTCCTGTTACAGTGGTGACTTTGTCATTTGAACCTTGCCTAAAAAAGGCCCTATAGGGGCGGCAAGAACCTTAGCCAGTATCCGGAATCCCAGGGGTGACAGGTGCAGGCCATCTTTGGCAAAGCATCGTGGTCTGTCGACCATGTCATCCCAGGCAGACAGATACTGGATCCCTTTAGAATGGCACCAGAAGCTTAGTCAATTGTTGAAGTCAATCATTTTGTCCTTGTACTGCTGCATCATTCTGGGTGATGGCAGAATGCTAATCAGGGCTAGGGTCATACCTGCCTGGGCTACAAGATCGGAGAGCTCTTCCATGTCTCTCTTCATGTAGTCCAGGGAGGTACCTCTCAGGTTGTTCACACCAACATGGACAATGATGGAGTCATATTTGTACTTGTTGTGGAGTGACCTGAGTGCGTGGGTTATGTGGCGGATCCTGGCACCAGACAGGCAGCTGACAGTAACCTGCTTCTTGTTTAGCCTGGTGAATGGGACATCAGTGTGCCTGACTATAGAGTCACTTATGACTAGTGTGTGTTGGGTACGTTGTTTTGCCTTATTGGCTGTGGTTGAGTGGCACACTGAGTCTGTGGGCTTTGTGTCATTTGGGTTGTGTTGGGGGGTGGAGGTTGCTTGCATTTCTGCTTTGGAGGTCTCGGTTGCTTGAGCAGATTATTATTGAGAGCCTCCGCGAATGTTTTTGTGTTTCTATGTGTGGATTTTGGTGGTGTAGATTTACTGAGGCTATGTGATGAGCGTGGTGTGGTGCAAGTTTTTACCTTCTCCTCTTGACTGTCAAGTTCAGTCTTGATTGGAGAGAGCTTTACCTCCAGTTTGGCTAGATAAGTGCATCTCTCACAGGTTGTAGTGTTGGGTGGTAGGAGGAGAGGGTTGTCTGTGTACATGAGGCAATTTCTACACTGCCCCAAGATGCCCAGATTCATCAGATAGACAGGAGAGAACACTGGCAGCTGACCCTTGGACATGCCTGAATAAAAAAATATATATATATTTTCCTCTAGGTAAGTGAGGAAAGTGAGTACAAGAGCTGTTTTTCTCTAAGCAAGTGAGGAAAGTAAGTACCAAAACTGTTTTCCTCTAGGTAATGAGGAAAGTTGAGTGCTGTAGTAATTAGTAGGTTATTTAGTGCTTACAAGTTCTGAACAAGTGGTGATCACGAATAAGCAAATTCAAGTGCTAAAAGTAAGAATCTGTATCTGGACTAAATTAGTTACAGGAAAGGGGGGAAACAAGTGCAAATGTGGGCTTTAAAATCAGAAAGTTGAGAGAGAGATGGAAAAACTGCCCAAACGGCCAGTAACTACAATTTCTGGGCCAGAACCACTCCTTATGTGGTAGATAGGTTACCTAGTGCTTACCACTCCCACTGATAAGCTAGAAGGCTTCTCTCCAACATAGAAAGCTTGGGGGGGCTCAGAAGCTTACATACAGTCCTGGATACAGCAAATCTGTATATGGACTACACTAGTTACAGGAAAGGTATTTATTTATTTATATATATATATATATATATATATATATATATATATATATATATATACATATATACATATATATACAGAAAAGTAGCTAAAACAGCAGTCAAAACAATTCAAATGCAGTGCAAGCTAGCACACTTGAGTATGTAGCAATGTTAGACCAAACAGTTTAAAAAATGCAATTAAATTAAAAATGACTAAAAACAATGCAGAAGGAGTCTATTCGGTAGAATGAGGTAAAGAGATGGGACTGGGGGGAGTGTCCCAGATCAAATCTACAGTGGGGTCGGGCAACTGCAAAAACCTCCAAATTTAAACAACGCAGGAATAGGGAGGGGGAAACCAACACCTTCAGCAGAGATCTGAAAAACTATACAGTGAAGCAAAAATAACAGTGCACAACTCTGAAGTCAGCCAGCAATGATATAAAATTAGTCAAACAACAATTTCCAGTACACAACTCTGAAGTGCCAGAAAAATATACTCAGCACTGTATATCTCCAGATAGTTTGAAGAGCACTCTGTCAGGACAGAGGAAGGCTCCAGCAATGATATGCAGACTTTTTTACTAAGAGGGTCTAACTTTATGCAAGTAATCCTTGAGATGGTCAGATAACACGCAGGATGTAAAACCAGTTATACCAACTTAAGACACAGAGAAATGGGGGGGGGGGAGACACACCTTCAGCAGAGATATGAAAAACTATACAGTGAAGCAAAAATAACAGTGCACAACTCTGAAATCAGCCAGCAATTATATAAAATTAGTCAAACAATTACCAGTACACAACTCTGAAGTGCCAGAAAAATATACTCCGCTCTGTATATCTCCAGATAGTTTGAAGAGCACTCTTTCAGGACACAGGAAGGCTCCAGCAATGATATGTTAGACATTATTTCCAGAAACAGGGCATCCTTTGGTTCTGTGGTGCTTAGGCATATCCTTCCTTGAGGTCCTCCTACGGTTTGTGTAGCTGGGGATTCTGACCTATTCATGATGTATAATTAAATTGAGAGCATCAGATCAGAAGTTATATACTTACCATAACTTGGTATCTGTGTTGTCCAGTTTCATTATGCATCACTTCCCACCCTCCTTCCACCTTCCTGGTGCAGCTGAGAGCAACCTAGATGATTAAGGAACCCACTGGTTCTTAGTTTAGACTGCAGTAGGGCTTTTGTTTCTGCTTCTTTATTACCTTAGCAATAATCATCTTGTGATAAGTGCAGCAAACTTGATCGGAGGGTTTGAAAGGGAGTAAGGCATCGTGGGAAAGGAAGGAGTTTGAGGCTTGGATCATATGTCTGAGAAAAAGGCTGGCTTGCATCCAAATGCCCATTTGTGATGCATAATGAAACTGGACAGCACAGATACCAAGTTATGGTAAGTACGTAACTTCTGTTTCCAAAAACATGAACATAAAAAAAAAACCCACAAAAAAAAAAAACAAAACAAAAGCTACCTTTTTTAGATTTTTGCAGGGGGCAAGCTCTCCTGAACCCCCACACCCACTGCAAACTACATATACCAACTGTGACATTGGATACAGTGTGAAAAAGGTTAAATTTCCTGATCCTCGCTGTGCCATGATCTCCATACAAAAGCTTTGAGTTTTCAAAAACTTAATCATATGGTCTCAACCGCATGGAGTTGAAGTTGTCGAAAACTTGATCAACTAACAGACACCCCAGATTTGTAAGTTTTGTCTTGTCCACCCACCATTACATTAAAATAAATAAATAAATCACTCCCAAGTATGTCATTCACTTCACTTGTTAAACCACTTTCCCTTTAATGCCAAAAATATATTTTCTATTATTTAATTAGGCATCACCATTATTCCCTTACTTATATTTATTAAAAAACACAAAAAGAAAAATCTAGCAAAGCTAGACTTTCCACTGTGTGATACCTTAAACCTCTTGTATCACAGGCAACATGGGAAATATGCAAAATACAAAAGTCATGGACATTCAGAATTGCCATTTAGCTGAAACACCCAATATCCTTAAAGGTAATTTGCATATATCCCTAGTTGCCTCTGATACAAGAGGTTTAAGGTATCACACAGTGGACAGTCCAACTTTGCTAGATTTTTCTTTTTGTGTTTTTTAACCTACAGGTTTTCCTGTGTGACCTTTTTATTCACTGTCTTACTTATATTTATTGGTAAGTCATAACACTGCATGTATTGTCCTGAAAAATATACCTGCTGTTTTAATGTAGGAATGGAGGTAGCAAATAAGACTGCTGAATAACTACCCCATTGCTGAATTACCTCCTACTTCTAATTTTTTGCCAATCAATTTCAGCCAAACACAACTTTACAAAAAGTTAGCAATATGAAGCAGAAACAACCAGGGAACTAATACACACCCTTGTCTAACTCCTTTGTTTTAAGTGCTGGGTTTAAATAACCAGCACGTTCATACTTAACTTGTTTCTATGGGGGAAAAAAAGAAGCTATTTTGCTGACCAAAGTTTATAACAAAAAGAGAAGGTTTGCAGAATATTCCACAGTTCAGCTTGACTGACATGGACAAACAGACAGTCTGAAAACAAGAAACAATTGTTTCCTTATCACTATTTTTTCTCCATCAGGTGTTGCAACATAAGACAAGCATCAACTGTCAAGCTTCCAGCAATGTATGTAAACTGGACTATTTTTTGAAATCTATCTTTTCAGAGATCCTATTAAACGTGCTGTCAAAGTTATAAGCATTACCTGTCAAGGTCACAGGGCTATACATTCTTGGATTTGAAAAGTCACCTTTCTTAAAAATTCAAACCAAAAGGAAACAATCACATAAACACACCATTCAGTAAAATCTGCAACTAAGACTCATGGACATCAGATTGATTTTAAGCTCTGTGTTTCTAAAGCACAGACAGACAATCCACTTAAGTTGTGCTGACAATGTCAGAAAAAGGCAAAAACATGGCATGTCTACAGCTAGTGGGGATTGGCTTTACTAGCCAGAATGTAGCATAAAGATTTAAAACATCATGCGATTTCTGAAGCCATGCTGCTGAAACACTGGTACATAATTTAAGGAATTATTTAAATACATCCCCATTGGCCTCCACAACAGGAGGTTTAGTGTATTACACAGTGAAGACTCTAGCTTGGATCATAGGTGGTTACTAGGCTATTGGCCCTGAGGCCCTTATAAGCCTAGCCAAGAGTTTAGCCCATGTTTAGACAAGTCAGTACCTGTTGCCCCTTTCCAGCAGGGACATGGGTGGAATCCAAGGGGTGTATTTTCTGTTTCCCATCCAGTTATCCAGGCAACGCCTAAAAAGGGGTACTCTGCTTGACATGGAGAGGGAGTCTATTCCACAGATGGGGGAGTCTCTGGGACATAAATCTGTCCTGCCAACAAGTCCTGTTGATGTCACAGACCAGGTTGAGGCCATGCATGCGAGTTAGTCGAGTGGAGCTTGACTTGCGGATATACAGCAGTTCCATCAAGATGGGGGTCAGTGATCCCCTTGTATGCCAGACAGAGGTCACCTGTGAGGAGTCCGTATGAAACTGAGTAGAGGGATATGGCTGTGTTTTTCTAGTAGTTTTGTTTTTCTTTCTTATACATTGGGACAGTAATCCTTCCTAACCACTTCATGTGTATCATCTAGGTGATAATACACTTCAGCAACACTTTTTATGAATAAAAAATGTAAACTTTTCACTTGTACTGCAAAAGCCTCATTTACGTTTTCCTCCAACTACATTTTCAAACTAACCTGCAATCAAGTTGTCAGCTGGCCCTTTCCACAATATTGCTCCAGCCACCTGTAGAGCCATATTAGAAATGCATCAACATCTGAGGTACTTAGAACCAAATCAGTGGCACATCTGATTGCTGATCTATCCAATGCAAGGAATTCACGTGATTTACAATCCACAGTGAAATGGTCAAATGAGAGGACAGTTAAAGCACAGGAAAACCTTATAAAGAAAGCTCACATCATTAACAGTATCCGTTCTGTAGCTGCATGTCTAACCTTGCTGGAAAACAAGAATGCTCACTTGCAAGGTTCAATACTTTCACTAGCTCAACTACTTCTAGGCCAGACAATAACTGCATTTACCTCTTTATTTCAGCCTGAAAACATGAACTCAGTTTAAGAGACAAACAGAAACAGTCTTGATGAAGTATTACTTACTACTATGACCACAAAGCAAAATGACTTAACATCTTTAAAATGAGGTGACACAGAGTTCTAAAGAAAGGAAACCAACAGTAATTGTGAAGCAGTACAAGCAACCCATATATTCTGTTTGCACAGAAAATGGAAGGTTGCTAAAAAAAAAATCAGACACATTTGTTTACAATCAGCATTTCTCACAGGGACTGTTTCAAGTACAGAGTGTCTGAAATTCTCAGGCAAAGAGTAATCAAACCGGTATCCAGAGATACCTAAGAAGGTATCTTGAAATATTTCCAGAAGAAGTAAGTAGGTGAGCAAAACATTGTTCATCTGAGCCCAGAACACCTAAACAGACTGTGTGATGGAGACTTTTCAGTACCAGCTCCTAGTAGTCCATCAGCATCAGGACTGCAAATCACAAACTTTCTTAAATAAAACTGGTTAAGAAAGCTTGTAAGACAAAGCCATAAAGGATTGGAAAAGGCTTAAATGAACCAATTTTAATGGGTATGCTACTGGTGCTAAAATACTGATTTTGCTCTGTTATCTGAGGTCCACAACTGAAACATACTGAAAGTTATGAAATGTCTTCACATCTGAAAAAGTTTTGCAACCCACCAATGTGTTTTTTTAGTCACTAGAGAAAACTGAATGTGGTTCCTGTAATTTGTAAGATTAGTGCATAGGGTTTAGACTATGAAGTGCTAATGACTTTAATCCTGTAGTCCAGTGTTTGATTCTGTCATCCTATACTGCCTACTGTGACATTGAGCAAGTCACTTAATCAGACAGTGCGCGCTTGCATCAGACCTAAAAAAATTACATAAAAAAGAAAAAATGTGGAAATTACTTTGTAGACTTCAGTATTCTGTTTGCTTAATTACTGCCACCAAATGCGTGTTTTAGTGCATGTAGCACTTTAGAGTGATGCAGTTGCTCTGCAGGCAATAAACAAAGAAAAGAAAAAAAATACATGAAGCAGAAATGATGAGTTAATTTATGCAGTAAAAGGTCAATTGCAAGCTGGAAGAGATGGGATGCGGAGGATGGGAGTAAACAGCTCTAATTCACCACTTGGGTGACATCTACAAGGAGCCACTGTTGCTACACTTGTGGAGCACAGGTCTGCTGAGCGCACACCACTTCTGTTTAAATGCATTGACTGGGTAAGTCAGTGTGCAGATTCACACTTCCTGTAGTTGGGAGCACCAAGAGGAACTCAAAGGAGCCTTCCTAAGGAGGACAGAATTTAAAAAAAAAGGGGGGGGGGGATTAATTGTTCGGTCAGATTTGAAAGCTGGTCTGCTCCCTACTACCAGACTCTCATCTTTGGGGAATACATAGACTGATTATTTAGGCACCTAGGCAGGAGCAGATGGGTAGTGGGTTTCTTGCCCCAGACAGAATAAATGGTTAGGTAAAGAGTAGTGAAACTATCAAAGATGTATGGTGGAGGGAAAAAAACAAAACAAAACTATAATTCATTAAATATACTTGAATAACAGAATTACATTAATGGAAATATGTGATACTAAAATAGGGAATAAGTCAAACACAATCAGTAACCGTACACTAAATCATGACTTACGGAATAAAATAAAGCAAACACACCAGAATTTTCTGCTTCCATGTGGAGTCTTAGTAACACCAAGTACTCTAGCAAATGCATTACCTTAGCCCAAAACAGTTGACAGTCCTGGAGAATGGTGTCCATCCACGTCATAAGTTCAGATACAGCCAACACCATATTTACTACTTCATTATAGGGAAGCTGAGCTTTGTTTAGTAAACAGTGACGTACATTGTCTAAAGAATGAAGAAAGTCATTAACCTGTCCAAAAAAAACATAAGCACTTTAGTGAATAGGACTCAAACACAGAAGACACAAATAAATACGTATACAGATAATGCTCAGAGAAATGAATCCATCAGTGTAAGTTACAGACTCCATTAGATTCTAGTTACAGCATGGTTAGGACAAACATGAAAATAAAGTTACAATGTTCACTACACAGAAGCACCTGACTTACCTGCTGTGATGTAATGACATGTACATTATACTACAATTCTCTAAAACAGCTAGCTAGTATAGTTGCATTTTTGTTTAAATACACGGTGTTCATACTTCATTTCATCAAGACAAATCAACTTCAAGACACACTACCTTTAACTCACTACAGATTAGTGACATCTCCAGATATTTCTGAAGTTATAACCTACTGACGCCTCTAGGCATCAAATACTGCTTGTTCATATTTGCATACATAATTCCAAAATGATGCTACATATAAGGTTTTAGAAGATTCCATTGTAAAGCTAACATAATGGCAAACACAACTATATTGATATTTGACTTACGCTAGTTTAGATAAAATTATACTGATTATCTGTATACTATTTATTTGTATTGTAACGATTTTCACATTTCTATAAATATCTTAACAATCAAGTGGCATATACAGAACAGTTCAGCCTCATATGAAAGTTCACAGCTCTCTGAAGTAAATGCTGCTTGACAGCATGTGTTGCTTGAATGTCTACTGAGATATCATAAGCTGCTTAAACAACATTACATAATTTATATTTACTGTGGTTAATGTTACAAAATCCAATTTAAGACTTAGAAATGAATGGATGCAACCACTGCAAGGTTACTTTGTGCTGAAAAGTCTGCCATTTACAGTTTTCTAGTAACATTATGGTTCTAGAGATATGAAAATTTGTTTGAACTGTGAGGAAAAAAAAATACACACACACACACACACACACACATATATATATATATATATATATATATATATATATATATATATATATATATATATATATATATATATATATATATATACACATACATACATGCACATATATCATTTTTTTTAAAGGAACAGGCTTTGTCCACTGGGAGTTAAGAGTACAAACTCAAGAGCTCCATTGGAGGAAATGAGTTTACAAAATACACAAACATCTGAGGGCACAGGCCTCTGAGACAATTCCACGAAGCTGCGAAACATCAAGTGCTAGGTGCCTTCTTAAAACTAATGGTCAAATTGTAATGCCTAGTAAAAGTGTGGAACGAACAGAATGGAAACAGATTTCCCCTACAGAAGGTAATCAAACATATCGGTATATTTTTTGCCACAATTCCAGTAACAAAAATAAATACAGCTTTGTAAGAGCTCACCATCACGGTAAATACAAATAAGCAGGCTGAAGCCTGCAAAAGTCACATCAATTATTTAAAATTCTACCAGAGGGAGACTTTGTTCTCTGGCACATCTCATCAGGAGAATGATGTGCTCTACATTTGGTTGTAATCTTCAGTGGCATCTGTCACAGGGCAGCCCAGCTACAAAAAAGAGCACCTAACACACATTCTTATGTTACTGTTTGGTGCCCATGATGAGACACATGGAGAAAAAGCATGAACAGATATTCTCGTGGCAAGCTGAAGAAGCCATAGAAGTATTATGTAAAATTATCCATCTGTAATATGAGAGCACAGTTATGTATAACACAATTCAAATGACATGTGAAAATTAATTTTCACCTTAACATACTCTTTTGGAAGTGTACATACACAATATTAAATCAAACGAGAAAAAAATAAACAATATGCTGGGGACTTTAACTTAACTTTAGGTTCAGAATGTGATAGGCTAGATTATGAAACGCATTCAAACAAAAAGTTAACTATTTTCCTAAAGAATTTGATGAACATAAATGACTTATTTAATCCATACAGATCTATTTTCTTCTTTCTTCTATATAAAATGTGGTCAAGAATATACTTACTTTTGCTTTCAATGTCTTGGAGAACCCATCATTTAAAATATAAACTGGAACCATAGTAATTTTCAAATCACTCTCTAGTATATCCTTATAGTAAATTTCAAAAGCTGTAAATCAAAAATCGAACCGAAGACTCAACCCATGGTCACTAAATGTTCCAAATGAAATTCCAAGTCTCATCATCTCAATTTTTCAGAGCACTTTGGACACCAATTTACCTTATGACATTACATGGAATGGAAGTTGCATAAAGAGGTATCATAATTCACAAAAGCATACTGACTGATGAAACAGAAGATGAAAAAAATAATGAATTAGAGAAACAGATTACTAAACTGGCTATAGATTTACAGAGAAATGATGTTTCCAAACATTCAGCTTTAACTTCAGCTCAAGGTGATTTAAAATGTGATATTTTACAAACCAATCTATTTTAGATCAAAACTGTTGCTAAACATGTTGAGTAGGTCAGTATACCCTCTAAGCTGTTTAAAAGTACACTATGACTCAACATAGTTTCACCAACGTAACTTCTATAACAAAAAGCTCACTCAAGTGCAAACCCAAGAAACACCATGATTTTCACAATATTTACAAAACCATATAGAACACAACGCCCCATTTTGTATGTACCTCTTAAGACATCTGCAACAACTGGAAAGGCAGCAGAAATACCTCACTAAAAGAATCACAGGCCTAAAGCAGATGCCCTATGCTAACCGCCTTAAAAAAATCCAGCTATACTCTGTCGCATATTGTCTACTCCAAGGCAATCTCTGCTTAACATACAAGGCCATGTCAAACCCAGAGCTGTTGGACATGCTACACTTAAAGAAATCCCAATCCCTCAGAGCCACACGCTCCAGGGATCTAAACCTTGTCATCACAATAAACAAAAAAATGCTGGAGGGATAGGTTCCTGACCCAGAGACTCCCCAGACTCTGGAATAGACTGCTCATACATGTCAAGCAGAGCACCTCTTTGGCCCTCTTCAAAAAGAACCTTGATGATTGGATGGGAGAAAGGAAATTCACCCCGGGGATCACGTCAGTCGCCCTGATAGACAGGGGTCCAAGGAAGTAAATAGTGAGAGAAGAAATAGCCAAGGAATTGTTATGGCAAGGCTTGTATAGGCCCTAGGGCCGATAGCCTAGTACCAACCTATATTCAAAAAAAAAAAAAAAAAAAAAAAAAAAAAAACAACTTACAAAAAGTTATCCAATATCAATAATTTCCTGACCAAATTTAATCCCACTGAAATTACATGACATGTTGGATGTAACGCATAATGAATTTTCCTTCCATGAAAACTATGAAGCATTTAACTCCTTAAATCAGACAAGGCCCCTTGGCTAAGGTAGATGTGATGCATGTTTTCCCAGAAAATATAAACCACAATTAACTCTTATTCTTCAAAAACTATTTAATGTCCATGAAAATACTGGGTTTTCAGACAAATATTTTATTTTCATCTGTCTACTGTGCAAAACTACTGGACAAATTGTTCCTTTCCAGGGGTAACCCAGGAGCACTGCCAGGTTGCGACTTGCTCAAGGTCGCATAGTGGGCAAATGAAGGTCGAATAAGTCAAATCTAGGACCAAGGGTGCAGGAAGTAGCTATTAAGAGGTAAGAGCTTTAGTCCTCTTCACTAATATCAAGAAGATTAAATACATGAATCAATCTAGAATATCCTTATCCACATGTCCAGAAACAATTCCCTCTGTGATAAAAAAATCTCATTTAACACAGATGTTAACATGTATATAATATTAGCTAAATATTAATTCTACACCATAATAATAATAATAATCATAACACACCTACTGGTATATCTGCATTAGACAACTTTAATACATTTGTCCTATCCATGCCCCTTTCCTTATGAAGTCCTCAGAAATTCAGTCTTCTTGACAAATACAGCAGTATTGTCAAAGTCCAATACAAACCTGCTTCTACTTGCTTGCCAATCACTTGGCAAATTTTTTATCCAATCAATCCACTGAGCCTACACAAGAATTACCCTTGTCGCTTTATCACTTTATTTTACCTCTTGATCAACCCTTTTATCACATTACATATTATTTACACCATATGGGTATAAGGTTTAGTGCAACAAAAGTTAACAATCTCTTTTGAAAGTTGAATAATCATGTAGGTAAAAAATCCTAAACAAGTCACATGTAGGGGCTTTGAAAACTATGGAGGAATATAATAGTGCTTGTACTTGTAAAGTACAGTTGTGTACACTTACCATAAATGTAGATGTTCGAGTGTATTCACTATTGCAGTCATCACTTGTGGGTTATCCCTGCTCTGGTAGCCCTCGGCCCAGTTAGAAGCTTATGTCTCCCTAAAGAAAGAAGATATAAGGGGAAAGGAGGGAGGGAAACCAGGACTGCAACAGTGAATACATTGAACATCTACATTTATGGTAAGTGTGCACAACTGTACTATGTTCTTCGTGTTTCACTGTTGCAGTCATCACCTATGGGGGGATATCCAAAGATGAGGAGAGGGGTGGTAGGATTAGTAAGAGACCTAGGAATGGGTCAGCATGCCCTGCAGAACTGCCGAGGCAAACCCTGCCCTTGCCTTAGAAAACAGAGGTAGGTGGTAATGGTTGGTAAAGGTATGGAAAGAAGTCCAGGTGGAAGCTTCCAGGACATCCCTGGTGGGAACTCCTGTGAGGAATGCTGTGGAAGTGGAGGCTGCCCTAGTGGAATGGGTTAAAATAGACTTTGGGGGTGGTTTCCCATGGAATCTGTAGCAGAAATGGATACAGTGCTATAGCCATTTGGAAATGGTTTGCTTGGAAATGGGCTTCCCCTCCGCCCCTGGGGCAAAGCTGACAAGTAGTTGGGTCTGTTTTCCTGAAGGGTTTAGTACGGTACAGATAGAATCTGAGCTGTCTGTGCACGTCTAGTGAGTGCAGAATTCTTTCCCCCTTGTTTTGAGGGTTAGGAAAGAAGGGAGACCCTGTCTGCATAGAAAATGATGAAGGGCTCAGTGGCCATCAATACCTGAAGCTCTGAAACCCTTCTGGATGAGGTGATAGCTAGGAGAAAAGCAGTCTTCCAGGAGAGATATCTAAGATCTGCTGAATCAGCAGGTTTGAAGGGTGGTAAGGTTAGTTTTTCCAGAACATAATTCAGGTCCCAGGCTGGCGTGGGTGACCTTCTGGGAGGTCTGATATTAGAAGCCCCTCTGAGGAACTGTTTAATCAAAGGATGGGAGAACAGGGGCTGATCTGTATCAAATGAGCTGAAATGACTGAGGTATGGAATTTAACAGAAGAGAAGGAGAGGCCACTATTAAGTAGCTCCGCTAGGTAGTCCAGGATAAGAGGGCTGGAAAGTTGTGAGGTATTGCCCCCTCTGGACTGACTCCAGGAGCAGAATCTTTTCCATTTTCCTGTGTAAGATATTTTAGTGCTGGGCCTTCTGGCCTCTGTGATAATGTTTAGGACCTCTCTCAAGACTATTATATAGTACACATTTGAATTTTATACACATATGTAGTTACTTAAAAGTATTTGGTACAAGCAACAATAATTTTTTTTAAATAGAATTATTGTTAAATATTTTTAAGAAATTCGAGTATTTGGTATGTACTTTAAAAGAACATGTTTTTTCTTTTTCTTTTTTGTAAGTATCTAGCGCTTAGACATCGAAGCGCTTTATTGGATTAGTAATGAATGGTTTACATTACCATGGGATTGAATATTTTTCGTTGACATGATTACAATGTGCAAAAACATATGTTTATAAGATAAAAGGCTGACACTTGTAAGATGAAGTTATACATTTGCTTTTAAAGGTTTGTTTTGAACAAATTTGTAAATATCAATATTTTTATATTTCTGGTAAACAGTTTAAGTATTTGAACGAATGTTATTACATCATTTCCTGTTAACCTATTTAAAATGGGAACATGGGAGAGTTCCCGTTTTTTCTGAGGAAGTTCACATTTTAAAATAAACGTGAAAGAAAGCACTAATTTGTATTTCGCTTTGTGGAATCCTGTACAGTTACTGACCATTTGTTAGTTTGAAAGTCTGCAAGTCTGGGTGCAGCATTTCACCACCACCCCCACCTGAGTCAAGAGGTCTGAGGATCAGGGGAAACTACCTGGGAGGCTGTAATGTCAGGCTGCGCAGTAAGGGGTACCAATGTTGTCTGAGCCAATCTGGAGCCATGAGACGGCCTTTGGTCTCTCTTCCCTTAGTTTGATCAGTACCTTGGGAATAAGAGGCAGAGGAAGGAATGTGTACACAAAGAGGGTGTTCCAGGAGGAAGGTCAAAGCCCCCACCTTCCACACTACGTGATAATAGTCCCTGGTACTCTGGTACAAAATTTATTTCAGCTAATAGTTGAGATGCGAAGCAAAGAGAACTACCTCCGGAGTCCCCCACTCCTGAGTGATTTGTAAAAAAAATTTTCTATGAAGCTCCCATTCTTGGGGGTCCAGTAAATTTCTGCTCAAGTGGTCTGCCAGGGTGTTATTGATCCCTGGTAGGTATTGGGATACTAAGTGTAATCCCATGGAAGAGCCTGTCATCCAGAGAATCATGGCTAACCTGCACAGAGGGTAAGATTGGGTCCCTCCCTGTTTGCTGATGTACCACATTACTGTGGTGTTGTCTGTTATGATAAGGAGAACCCCTGGCTTGAGATGGGGTTTAAAGGATGTCAGGAGCCTTTTATACTGCCATCATTTCCTTCTGGTTGATGTGTAAGGAAAGGTACCCAAAGACCTTGGGTGCACTTGCCTTCTAGGTGAGCGCCCCAAGCAATGTCTGAGGCGTTGGTGGTAATGGTCTGCCCGGTTGGGCAGAGGGTGAAGGAAAGACCCTTGTTCTTGGCACAGGCCCTTGCCCACCAGAGAAACGGGTTGCAGGAACTTCCTCGCAGTGAGGTGACTTCTGGAAGCCAGCTGGGTAAAGTAAAGAGGCAGGAAGCTCTGCTTTTCTGGGGATAGGAAGGCCATTTGGGATGCTGTGTCCAGCCATGCTCCCAAGAAAATGATCTTCCTGGAGGGTGTTTGCTTTGATTTCTTCTCGCTGATGATGTACCCTAAGGAGGTTAGGAGGGTTTAACAAAGAG
The DNA here is from genome assembly GCF_019279795.1 of Protopterus annectens. Lineage (NCBI taxonomy): Eukaryota > Metazoa > Chordata > Ceratodontiformes > Protopteridae > Protopterus > Protopterus annectens. Next base: position 443,478,742 of record NC_056748.1, read on the forward strand.
GAGGTCCTTGAGTAGCTTTTCTTTGCACTCTGCCTGAATGAGGCAGTCATCCAGATAAGGATAAATCTATATATTTTTCTGTCTGCTAAAGGCTATGGACGGGGCTAAGCATTTGGTGGATACCCTGGGAGCAGTAGATAAGCCAAAGGGTAGTGAGAACTGAAAGTGTGAGCCTGTTCTGAAGCAAAAGAATTTCCTGCAGGATTCCCTTATGGGGATGCGGCGATAGGCATCTTTTAGATCTAGGGTAACTAACCAGGCATTTTTTGTCAGCATAGGCAGCAGCTGCTGCAAAGTTAGCATTCTGAATTTGGGGACCACTAGGAGGTGTTCAGAATGGATAGATCCAGGATAGGGCGCCAAGTGCCCTCTTTTCTGGGAACAAGGAATAGTCTTGAATAAAAGCCTTTGCCTGTTTGGCCTGAGGGGACAGGTTCTCCTGCCCCCAGGGATATGAAAGTTTGGACTTGTTTCAATGCCTCTGCCCACTGATTTGGATGTAAATCTGGGTACCCTCTTGGAATTGGAAAGTGACTGAAGGAGAACTTGTATCCCTGAAAAATGATCTTTAAGACCCATTGGTCCTTTGTTATAGAAAGCCAATTTTATTTGAAGAGGGAGAGCCTTCCTCCTATTTTTTTGATGAGTGAAAAGAGGGCAAAGGGGGGAGAGGGAGTCATTGAGAGTTTTTGTCATAGAGGAACGGCTTAGAACTTCCTGCCTTTGGAGCAGGTGGTCAATTGTTTGGTTCTCTGCTGTCCCTGGGATAAAAGTCTCGGTGGTCTGTCCCTGCGGGGCTTACCTTGCCCCTGTCTGCTAGGTGCAGGAAAGGACCAGTGCTTTGAGGGAAAATTCCTGCTGAACCTAGGAGGTTGTACCTGAAAGAAATCTTTTACTGTTTGCATAGATTTTGCTGTGTCTTCCATCTTTGTAAGCACCTCTTCTGCTTTTACTCCAAACAAGTGATCCGTACCCAAGGGTGCATCAATTAATTCACATTTGACATGATCAAGAAGAGGCTGTTCCTTTAACCATGCATGTTTCCTGATGACAGATCCTGACACTGCTGCCCTGCTAGAGGCTTCTAGGGCATCATATCCACAGTGTAATGAGTGTTTGGCCACTTGACAAGTAGAGTGTAGTAAATCTGCTCTTTAGAATTGGCACAGTCAGAAAAGGTTGAAATATTTTGCTTTAATAGTTCCAAAGTGTGTAGTTAATATTTTAACATGTGGAACTGACAGTTGAGTGCTCCGATAGCTAAAGTTGCAGAGGTGTATACTTTTTACCCCATCTGTCCAGAGCTTTGGAATCCTTGTCAGAAGGAACAGGATTCTGTGCAGAACTAGCCTTAGCTCCTTTTGGTCCCTGTGTATTTACCTCTGGGTCTGCAGCAGGATTTCTGTACAAGTATTTGTGAGAATCTGGTACTCTGTAATACCTGTCAGGTTTTCTGCGAGCAGGAGGGAGGGCATCAGGAGCTATTCATGGAAGACATCATCTACCACCTCTAAGACTGGGGGGATGGCCAAGGGTCTGTGCTGGGGCAGGTCTAGAAATTCTCTTAGTCTTTTCTTAGACTGAAGGAAGTCCTAGGATTCCCAGTGAAAATGCTCCCTGAGGGTCTGAAGAGCTTCCCCAAAGAAAAGATCTTCTGGTGGGGAGGCAGAAGGAATGGATTCCTCTGCATCTGAATCCTCATAAGCAGTCAAATGTTGTTGTTCCTCTTTAAAATCTGAATAATCAGGCTCCTCAGAATACTGTTCTGTAGGTATTTCAGGAGAAAGGGCTCTTTTCCTTTTAGAAGATGTGGCCTGACTACCCCTGATAAGGGTAATAAGATCCTCCGCCATTTTAAGCATTTGAGCTTGGGTGGTGCAGCAAGAGTAAAATGGTGGCTAGAGGTAGATTTCCTAGGAGTTGCTTCTAGGCCTAAGAGTATCCATCAATTTGAGAGAAATGGTAGTCGGATGAGAAGATGTCAGTTTTTGTCTAGATTCGGTAGTGCGAAAAACCTCCTCAGTAGCCAGTGCCTGTGTCACGGCTCCAGACCCAACCGAGGCAGAGACAACCAAAGGCTAGTAAGACGAAGAAGATTTCTGCGGCATACCGGACTCCGAAAGGGTCTCGGTAGAGGACGGCGAAGGCATCTCACTGAATTCCGGAGAACTGATGACCTGCTTAGCGGAAGAATCGTTGGAAGGCTTAGCCTTGTGTGCTCCGTCTCTATCTTTATCCTTATGTTTTTTTCAGAATGTCTACAGATTGTTGGCTGACAGACAACATTTCAGAATGCGAAGACAAAAATACCTGGCTACAATAAGAGCTATACGACTAATGGTTCTCGCGTTAAAGAGGGCACAGAACCGGCAACGGCTGACGTCATGGTTTGGGCCTAAACAAGTGACACAGTATGAATGGAAGTCTCGGTGTGGGATATGCTTTCCACAGGCGAAACAATTGTTAACTTTTTCGGACATCAGTTAGTGCAAGAAAAAAGGATCCCCAATGGGGTATTTAACTTTACACGTTTTCAGCTGTAATTCAAAGTTTGGTAGTGAACGACCGGCACACTTGCAAACTGCTTCTGCTACGGGCTCCACTTTAAGACAGACTGATGTAATGGCATCAGCTGCCTTGCTTTATAGCACTGACAACCTGATGTCAGTCAACAAGCAACAGCAGCCGACGCAGAAAAACATTTGACTCTGGTATTTGGGCCGGCCGAGGGCTACCACAGCAGGGATAACCCACAGGTGATGACTGCAACAGTGAAACAAGAAGAACATCTATAAGTTACAGATAAATCAACAGTTTTGCCATTTATATCCCAAAGCTTAACAGATTACAAGGATTTAGTCTTTAAAGTGATTTGCCGATTTTTCTATACAAATTGTGGCATTCAATGCGTCAAGTGCCGCAATGTACTTTCCAGCTTGTCCTTCCTTACTTTTTAGGCTATTCTTAATAAAAAGTTTTGCAACCTTTTTATTAAGCAACTGCCCCCCAAAAATCATGCCACATATATAGTATAATGTGACATTACCACAGAGTAATGTGAACTACATCAGCAGACGGTGCACTTTCATGCATGTGCCATGGTGCGCTCATTAAAAGTCTACAGACCGAAGACACTTTGCCTATGCCTACGTCACTGAAATTAAACTTCTTGTTTTTCCTCAGTGACATCAATGAAAAGAAACAGCAAATTTTAAAACTATTTTTACATAGGAATGGGATGACCAAAATATTTCCTGATGGGGAAAGTGATGTTCGGGAGTTTATGAACTGCACAATATAGCACTAAGATATGTTCAAGGACACTGAAAAATCACTTTAAAATCATAAACAACTCAAACAGCTTAAATATTTGTGACCCCTATCTGCCTTAATTTTGTCCATTCAATAAAAATAGGAGTTACATACTCACCATAACTATGCATCTGTGTTGTATATTTTCATTCTTCCTCAACGAATGGCTTCGGATTTGATCCTTGGATCAGACTCTGACACTTTCTCTAGATTCTAGGATCTGACTCTTGAGCTTCTCCTTTACCCATAATGCTCCTGGCCACTGCGTTACCTCAGATCAAGTTTGCTTCTATTATAAAATGTCACAAAGTATCTCAATATTGGTTTGACAGAAAAAGGGATAACTAACAGATCAGGAGCTCAAACAGGAACTATGGCTCCTAGCAACAATTCCGGTTGGTCTCTCCCAAAGACACGGATAGGAGAAGGTGGTGGTGGAGTTGAGGAAGAATGAAAATGGACAACACAGATGCATAGTTACGATGAGTACATAAGTTTTATATCGGATGTTGTCCTTTTCATTTGTTCCTCAATGAATGGAACACAGTCCCCAGCTACGGTAACCTTGGGTGGCGTTCATGGAAGGATGTTCAGGAGAACTGCAAAACCGAATGCAGCTGTGTTTCTGCAGATGATGTCCAATTTGTAATGAGCAATAAAAGTACGAGCATTAGACCATGCTGCAGTTGCACAAATGTCATCAATGGAAGCTCTATCCCAAAAGGCAGCTGATGTGGCTATTGACCTAGATAAGTGTGCTGTAGGCTGCCTTGGCAAGGTTAGGCCACTCAAGGGAATAAACATAGGAAATACAATCTGTTATCCATTTGACTAGTTGTAGTTTGGGAGATTTCTGCTTTTCTAGCAGTAAGATGGGAAAAAACAAACAACTGATAGGTTTTCCTAAATTCCTTAATCCTATGAAGGTAAAAACGAAGTTATCTATGTACATGTAAGTCATGAAGGGTATATTCTCTTTTATTTTCAAATTTATGAAAGAAAACTGATAAATTAATCACTTGACTGATATTTGTTTCACAGGCAACTTTTGGTAGAAAGGAAGGAAGGATTAGTGAGTAAAGTAACTCTATCTTTGTGAAAAATTAAATACAGTGCCTTTGAAGAGAATGTTTGGAGTTCAGAAACTTGTTTCACTGAAGTTATGGTCACCAGAAAGACCATTTGCCAAGACAGAAACTTGATAGTTAAAAAGGTGAATACACCCATCATTAATACTGAAGTCAGGTCCCAAGATGGAGTGGGGTCCCTAACTGGAGGTTTAAGTAAGAAGGTACCTTTGAGAAAAGCCTTACATAACTTAGATGAAGCCAAAGGAGAAGCATCATCTCTGATGTGGTAGTTAGAGATGGCTGCTAACTGAACGATGGAGGCAAGAAAATCTAAAACAGCAGGGAGTGGGACAGTGAAAAGATCCAACTCTGTCTGATGAGCCCAAAAAGAAAACCTCTTCCATTTACTCTTATAAATCTTCCTAGTTGAAGGTCTATGACACAAAGAAAGAATTTGGTGAACTGGGGAAGAAAGCCTGGAATGTCTAGCCATCATTGGAACTGGAGAAACCATGCAGTCAACCTGAGGCTTACAATAACTGAATGAAACATCCCTGATGGGTGTGGCAGAAGGTCTAGACTGGGATCCAGTGTCCAAGTAGGACATACTAGGTGAGACCATAGGAATGGAAACCACACTTGGTGAGGCCAGTAGGGGGCAATGAGGATTACTTTGTTCTTCAACTGGAGTGTTTTCTGAAGAAACCTGGGTATTACAGGCAAGGGAGAGTAAGTATAAAGGAGTTTGGGGAGAGCCAAACGTGGACTAGAGCATCTCTCTGTGAATGCCCCTGAGGGGGATTAGGGCAAAGCATCTGCTGCATTTGTTGTTGAGCGGAGATTAAAACAGATCACGGCATGGTTGACGTAATTTGTAGAGGATAATACAGTGGATATAAAAAGTATACACATCCATGTTAAAATGCCAGGTTTTTGTGATATAAAAAATGACACCACAATAAATCATTTCAAAACTTTTCCCACCTTTAATGTGATCTACCTGTACAATTCAATTGAAAAACAAATCTGTTAGGGGAAAAAATATAAAAAAATAACATATGATAAGCTGGTTGCATAAGTGTGCACACCCTTAAACTAATACTTTGCTGAAACAGATTTTGATTTAATTACAGCATTCAGTCTTCTTGGGTAGGAGTCTATCATCATTGCACATCTTGACTTGGCAATATTTGCCTATTTTTCCTTGCAAAAGCACTCCAAATCTGTCAGATTGCGAGGGCATCTCTTGTACACAGCCCTCTTCAGGTCACCCCACAGATTTCTATTGGATTTAGGTCTGGGCTCTGGCTGGGCCTTTCCAAAACTTTAATTTTCTTCTGGTAAAGCCAGTCTTTTGTTGATGTGGATGTATGCTTGGGGTCATTGTCGTGTTGAAAGGTGAAACTCCTCTTATAGGTTCATACTAGGCTATCTGCCCAAGGGCATTTATAAGCCTAGCCCATAGTTATGTGGCTTTCGCCACCCCTTTAGTTTGAATAAAACTATGCCTATTATTTTGCTGTGCCTCTGTCAAGCAGTGACACTGAAGTAATCCTTGGGGTATATCTGCGATCTCCCATCCATTGGTCAAGATTCCTCTTGAACAAGGCCAGTGAGGTGCTCTGCCTCACATGTACCGGGATTTTGTTCCACAGCATAGGGAGTCTCTGGGTGATGAATCTGTCCCTCCAGCACGTTCTATTAATAACCGTGTCAAGGTTCAAGTCTCCCGCCCTTGTGGTTCTGAGGGATCTAGATTTTTTGAGGTGAAGCATATTCATCAAATCTGGGTTTGACATGGCCTTATATGTCAGGCACAGGTCACCTCTGAGCAAGCGGTATGAGACTGAATAGAGCTGGAGTTCTTTCAGTCGGGCAGCATAAGACATATTTTGAGACCCTTTATCCTTTTGGTGAGGAACTTTTGGGGCCTTTCCAGCTGCTGCAGGTGTCGGGTCAGATACATTCTGAATGGGGCATTGTACTCAATCATAGGTCTAATGAGTGATGAGTACAGGGGGACGATGACCTCCCTTGATCTAGATGTGAATCCCTTCATGATCAGGTGGGCAATGTAGAAGGTTTTCCTAACTACTTTAGCAACATGAGTGTCAAACGAAAGGCTACTGTCACAACCTGGGTCCCCAGATCCCTGATGACTTCTTCTGTGCTCAGTGGATTGCCACCTATATGGTAGCTAGGGGTAACCTTGTTTATCCCGAAGGGTATGACTATGCATTTCTTGGCGTTTAACTTTAGGCCATGGCTCTGGCACCAGTTATCCGTTTCTGTGAGGCCCTTCTGAAGGATATCTGTGTCAGATGTGTTTTCGACTATGGCGCTCAGTTTGCAGTCATCTGCAAACTTTGTCAGCCATAACCCTCCTGTGTTTGCTTGTACTTCAGAAAAGTAGATGCCGAACAAGAGTGGACCCAGGACTGAGCCCTGTGGGACACCACTTGTGACAGGCTTTGAGTCTGACATGGCTCCAGCAACTCTGACCCTGTGGATTCTGTCACTTAGCCAGTTTGCAACCCATCTTGTGATGTATGGGTTTACATTCAAGCTGATGAGTTTTTTTGATGATACCTGAGTGGGGTATTGTGTCGAAGGCCTTTGCCAGGTCGAGGTAGGCTGCATGGACTGCCTTTCCCTCATCAATGGCCTTGGTGACTGTCTCAAAAAAGTCAACCAAGTTTAAAAGGCATGATCTGCCTTTGACAAAGCCAAACTGGGTTGGATCCAAAGTCTGCAAGTTCCCTATGTCTTTATTTATGAGTTCCATTATGATCCTCTCCATGACTTTGCAGATAAGGCTTGTCAAGCTAATGGGACGGTAATTTCCAGGGTTGGTGGAGGCACCGCCCTTGTGAAGTGGGACCACAGTCGCCGTGCGCCACTCCTTGGGTACGTATCCTGAGGTGAGGCTAAGATTAAACAGCTGTCCTAACTGCGGGTTTAATTCCTCATTGAGTTCGTGGAGCACACAGCCAGGGACACCATCCGGTCCCATGGATGCTGTGATTTTTGCCTTGGAGAGAGCAGTTCTCACCTGGGCGTTGGAGATGTTTGGGGGGCTACAATCCTCTGGTATAGATATCTCTCCTTTTGGGGGGGGGAGAAGTTTGCACTGAACCTGTCAGCCAGTATGTTGGCAATGTGTGTAGGTTCAGTAATCTTCACATCATTTTGAACTAATTCTGAGCATATCTGGGAGTTTCCTCCTAGGTTTCTAACATAGCTAATGAAGGCCTTATGATTGTCTTTTGAGTCCTTGGCGATTTTTCTCTCAAAATTTGCCTTGGATGATTTTATGAGAGCTCTTAGTTTTTTACTTATAATGATCAAAGGTGTCTTACCGTTCAAGGATTTTGCTCTATCTTGTAGTAGCTTCCTCCTTTTGTTGTAGAGCTTGTTTATGGCTGGGGTCCACCAGACTGGACGCTTGCCTTTGGTACAAAGAGTCTTAGTTTTGTTTGGGATTGCCTGATCCATGCAGTCCTGTAGGTGCTGGTAGAAGGCATTTGCAAGTGATTCAGCGGTTTGAGTAATGTTTACCACTGGCTCAGGGGCCTTAAAGGAGACCACACTAGTTTTTAGAAGTGTGAAGTCGGCTTTTGAGAAGTTTTTCACAAGTTTTTCACTGTGGTCTTTTTTATTTCAGGTGGGGGCGGGATGAGGACCTCCAGCGAGATTAGTTTATGATCTGATCTCACCAGTGAGGGGTATACTTCCGGTGTTGAACATTGTGATCCCATGTTCGTGATGATGAGATCAAGTATGTTTTCGCCTCTTGTGGGGATGGTGACTAGTTGTTCCATGGCATTTGAGTTTATGAACTCCAGGAACCTTTGGGCTAAAGTGTTTGGGCTTGAGTAGTGTTCCCAGTCTATATTAGGGTAGTTGAAGTCACCTAGTATGATGGTGTTTGGAGATACATTTATCCACTCCAATGTTTTCAGGAAGGCCATGTGAGGTTCCTGAGTTTGAGAGGGTGGCCTGTAACATGCTACAAATTGCAGAGCAGTCTTGCCTATGGTTAATTGCACCTGGATGGTCTCCGATGCATCGTGCGTTGCCACCAACCTTGAGGTGTGGCTGTCCTTTATGAATATGGACACCCCCCTCCTTTCTTGGTGTTGTCCGGATTTTGGGGCCGGAACGATATGAGGTGAAACCTGATAGTGCTGGGGTGCTCTCAGGAGCCTTGAACCAGGTTTCTGTCACAGCACAGACATCGATGTTCTCCATACTGAGAAGGGCCTTGAGTGCGTGCATCTTGAGATTGAGACTTCTGGCATTGAGCAGCATTACCCTTAGTTTTTCCTTTTTGTGTTCTAGGGTGGTAGGTTTAGAATTTGAGCCTTGCCTAAAAAGGCACTATGGGGGTGGCAAGAGCCTTTGCCAATATCCGGAAGCCTAGGGGTGACAGGTGCAAGCCGTCCCTTGCGAAGCAGCGTGGCTTGTCCAGCATGTCATCCCAGGCAGACAGACATTGGATCCCCTTTGAATGACACCAGAATTTAAGCCAATTATTAAAGCTGATCATCTTATCACTGTATTGTGGCATCATTCTAGGTGAAGGTAGGATACTGCTCAAGGTCAGGGTCATACCTGCCTGGGCTACATAATCAGAGAGCTCCTCAATGTCTCTTTTCATGTAGTCCAAGGAGGTACGTCTCAGGTCGTTGACACCAGCATGGACAATGACTGAGTCGTACTTGTACCTGCTGTTGAGAGACCTGAGTGCTTGCGTTATGTGGCGGATTCTAGCGCCCGACAGGCAGCTTACTGTGACCTTCTCCTTACTCAGTCTGGTGAGCGGGACGTCAGTGTGTTTGACTATGGAGTCACCAATGACGAGTGTGTCTGGCATTGTGTTTGGCCTTAAGGGCTGTGACTGTTTGACACTCTGACTGTGTGGTCTATGTGTTGCATGTGTTGGGTCCTGATGTGGTAGTTGTTTGGGTGTCTGCTTTGGTGGCCTCTGCTGTTTTGGTAGATTTTTGATCAGAGCCTCTGAGTATGTCTTTGTGTGATTATGTGTATGATTTGAAGCTGTGATGGTACTATGTGTGACTGGGTATGTAGTGTGTGTGGTTACCTTCTCCTCCTGTCTGGTCTTGCCAGTCCTATGTTGAGAGAGCTCAGCCTCCAGTTTGGCCGTATAGTTGCATCTCTCACATGTATTTGTGTTTTGTGGGAGAAGGAGAGGATTGTCTGTGTACATGAGGCAATTGTAACATTGCCTCAATATTCCCAGGTTCACCAGTTGAGCAGGAGAGGACACTAGCAACTGATCCCTCGACATACTAGAAGTAATAGATAAAAAAACTTACAAAGGACTCCGGGGGATGTGGGTTCTAGGCTGGTGGGGTACTATCTATAATAAAAGTGCTTCATCAAGGTGCAAGTACTGTAGGAGTAAGTGATAGGCTTTATAGATAGAGAATAGTCTACTTGGGAATCAAGTAGAGATGAACTTTTTAGTTATAGGATACGCTGGTTAGATCAGCAGTACAGTTCGAGGAAGGTAGTTTTAAGGGAAAATTTGAAGAGTGGAATTTAGGTGGCCCGAATAGTTTAACCTTGTTTGCCCGCCGCTGCTCTCGTGTGCAACAGTGGCAACTCCGCGCTAAAGAGTGCCAACGCGTGCTTTATAGCAGGGGGCTGGAAATGACCCAAAATGGCCAACGAATTTACTAGTTGCTGTCTCTAACCACTCCTATGAGGACAAACAAGCAGCTCAGTACTCCCCACTCCCACTGGTGAGTAAAGAAACTACCTCTGGCCACACAAGAAAATGGAGGAACACAGGAACCAAATACAAAGCCCAGGGATCAGCAAAATCTGATCACTGGAACAACTAGCTAGGAAAGTTAAGGAAAGGAGAAGTATTTTTTTGTTTTTTTTTTTTAGTTTTTTTGCAAACAGACAGAAAAAATACAGTAAATGCTTTGTTTTTCGACTAAATTGCTATCAAAGGCTGGTACACTTGAGTGTATTAGCCTGTTTGTTACTTTTAAGCAAAACTTTAGCCAACAAGTGCAATCAACAATTTAAGCACAGAAAAACAGGAAAATCAGGTAATAAAACAGTAATATAGGCACAAACAGTAGTCGAAAAGCTCAAAAGATCAAAAAATGCAAAATAAAATGTTTAAAAAATACTTATAATCAAGAAAGTTGCTTTTTCTGCTCTCTACTGGCTTAGGAACTCTGCAGGGGACCACGAGGAGCTATGCCAAGTTCTCTAATGTCAGAAAAGCCCGCCAAAGCGTGCTTTATAGCAGGGGGCTGGAAAAAACAGGAAATGACCCAAAATGGCCAACGAATTACTAGTTGCTGTCTCTAACCACTCCTATGAGGACAAACAAGCAGCTCAGTACTCCCCACTCCCACTGGTGAGTAAAGAAACTACCTCTGGCCACACAAGAAAATGGAGGAACACAGGAACCAAATGCAAAGCCCAGGGATCAGCAAAATCTGATCACTGGAACAACTAGCTAGGAAAGTTTAGGAAAGGAGAAGTATTTTTTGTTTTTTATAGTTTTTTTGCAAACAGACAGAAAAAATACAGTAAATGCTTTGTTTTTCGACTAAATTGCTATCAAAGGCTGGTACACTTGAGTGTATTAGCCTGTTTGTCACTTTTAAGCAAAACTTTAGCCAACAAGTGCAATCAACAATTTAAGCACAGAAAAACAGGAAAATCAGGTAATAAAACAGTAATATAGGCACAAACAGTAGTCGAAAAGCTCAAAAGATCGAAAATGCAAAATAAAATGTTTAAAAAATACTTATAATCAAGAAAGTTGCTTTTTCTGCTCTCTGCTGGCTTAGGAACTCTGCAGGGGACCACGAGGAGCTATGCCAAGTTCTCTAATGCCAGAAAAGCCCGCCAAAACGTGCTTTATAGCAGGGGGCTGGAAAAAAAAGGAAATGACCCAAAATGGCCAACGAATTACTAGATGCTGTCTCTAACCACTCCTATGAGGACAAACAAGCAGCTCAGTACTCCCCACTCCCACTGGTGAGTAAAGAAACTACCTCTGGCCACACAAGAAAATGGAGGAACACAGGAACCAAATACAAAGCCCAGGGATCAGCAAAATCTGATCACTGGAACAACTAGCTAGGAAAGTTTAGGAAAGGAGAAGTATTTTTGGGGGTTTTTTTTTAGTTTTTTTGCAAACAGAAAAAATACAGTAAATACTTTGTTTTTCGACTAAATTGCTATCAAAGGCTGGTACACTTGAGTGTATTAGCCTGTTTGTTACTTTTAAGCAAAACTTCTGCCAACAAGTGCAATCAACAATTTAAGCACAGAAAAACAGGAAAATCAGGTAATAAAACAGTAATATAGGTACAAACAGTAGTCGAAAAGCTCAAAAGATCGAAAAATGCAAAATAAAATGTTTAAAAAATACTTATAATCAAGAAAGTTGCTTTTTTCTGCTCTCTGCTGGCTTAGGAACTCTGCAGGGGACCAGCTTCAGCTTTCTAGCAGATGCCTGAGGTTTTGGGCCAAAAGTGACTGGTATTTGGAACTGTTCCTAATTCCCTCCACCTTGACTAAAGCCCCAGTTCCAGTTGAAGAAAAGCAACCCCAAAGCATGATACTGCCACCACCATGCTTCACTATGGGGATGGTGTTCTTTTGATGATGCTAAGTGTTGTTTTTGTACCAAAAGTACCTTCTGAAATTGTGGACAAAATGTTCAACCTTGGTCTCATCAGACCATAACACATTTTCACACATGCTTCTGGGAGACTTATGTATTGTTTCGCAAATTTTAGACCGGCCTGGATGTTTTTCTGTGTAAGAAAAGGTTTCTGTCTTGCAACACTAGTCCATAGTCCAGACATATGAAGAATATGGGAGATTGTTGTCACATGTACTACACAACCAGTACTTGCCAGAAATTCCTGCAGCTCCTTCTGTGTTGCTGTAGATCTCCTGGCAGCCTCCCTGACCAGTTTTCATCTCTTTTCATAAATTTTGGAGGGACGTCCAGTTCTTTGCAACGTCATTGTTGTCCCATATTTTCTTCACTTTTTGATGACTGTCTTCACTGTGTTCCATGGTATATCCAATGCTGTGGAAATCTTTTTGTGCCCCTTCTCCTGATACCTTTCAAAAATGAGATCCCTTTGATGCTTTGTAACCTCTCTGCGAACCATGGGTTTTGCTGTAGCAGGCAACTGAGTAAATGTCAGGAAAATCTTACTAGGACAGCGGAACTTTATTTGTCTCTTTGATTGATGGCAGTTGTGTATCCAAGGAGACTGAATGCTGTAATTAAATCAAAAGGTGCTTCAACAAAGTATTAGTTTAAGGGTATGCACACTTATGCAAACAGCTTATTGTACGTTTTTTTTATTTTTTTTTATATTTTTTTCCCCAACAGATTTGTTTTTCAATTGAATTGTACAGGTTATAGGCCACATTCATGGTGGGAAAAGTTTTGAATGATTTATTGTGGTCTCAGTTTTTTATATCACAAAATTTTGAATGATTTATTGTGGTCTCAGTTTTTTATATCACAAAATTCTGACATTTTATCAGGGGTGTGTACACTTTTTATATCCAGTGAATTTGCCACTGATTGACAAACCACTCATGAAACATCAGGATGCCCCTGCTGAGCCTGTCCACTAAGATGTTTGATTTCCCTGGTACTTCATCACTACAAGAAAGCGGTTGGAGGTGATTGCCCACTGCCAAACCGTCATAGCTTCTTGGCAGAGGGTAAAGTAAGAAAAACTGGTGTGGAAGGCAACCACGATAACTCCTCGGCTCGGACACAAAGCAAATAGTTTATTACACAAAAACAGAAAAAAATCCAGGTTAAGCGCTTTCATCTGACACTTGCAGACTTCTTCAGAACATCGGCATGCAGCTGCTCTTTCATTTTAAATACATTTTGGCACCAAAAAGCCACTTCACAATCAATAATGAATTAAAGGTGCATGCACAAACAAATGTATCGTAACACAAGTCCTTTCTTAAGAAATTCTTATCTTAAAAAATTAATTACCATCTAGAAAAGAAGTAATACATGAGTAATACATAATTCCCTAAACATAAAAATACAGTGTATACTAAATAGAGACAATTGAATGTCTCATAACGGCTAGTAACAAATCTTACAATTAATATAAACCTTACAATTAATATAAAACCTTACAGTTAATATGAAACCTAGGTATAACAATAAATGTGATGGTTGTGAACTGTTTAAAATTGATAATTAATATAAAAATTATTTTAAAAATTAATTTATTTTAAAATTAATAGACTGTTAAAAATATGTATTAAGATGCATTAAAAATGTGTGAAAGAAATATTTGTATATATGCAGAACGCTATTCAAAAACACTATGCTAACTGCAGAACGGTTTTATACTGATAAAATCGTTAATGCCAGGCAATCTTGTGGCATCAGTGATGATTTGCCACTTGCTCTCTTTCATGGCCAAAAAAGCTTTTACATTCCCCCCAAATACTGTAATATTAACCTTATCAATGATAACAAATTAAAAAAAATGAGTAACACCATTTTTTAATATGTGCCTGTAAAGAGCATTCTTTGTATCTTTCTTCTTAATACCAAACAAATGCTCATAAATACGTCGTCTCAATTGTCTCTCAGTCTTGCCAATATAAAACACTGAGCATACTTGGCAAGTTGCAAGATAGACGACGAATTTAGTATTACAGTTTCCTGTCCTGCAGTGTATATGTGTTTTGTTAAAATTATCCAATTTTACACCACCTGTTTCATTAATGGTGAAACATTGGTTACATGTACCGCATTTGCTTGTACCGGTTGATCCCCCTTTTTACCACTAGTATTTGATTCCAAAATCCTTTTGAGGTTGTTTCCTGTTTTATACACAAATTTGGGATAAAATCCCAAGGTCAGGGCCAGATCATCGTTCATAGTAAATAAGTTCCAGTGTTGCCTCACTATGTTTTCAATGTACTGAACTATGGGGGAATACATTAACACACAAACCCCATTATCAAATCCCTCCTATTGTTTATTGTCCGATGGTAAAACCCCAGGTGTTGAGTTGCCCAACAAAGGTAAATATTTGTTACCCCATTCACTGCTGACATATTTAACAACATCATTTATTAGGGTGACCGGGTATCCTCTCACACTGAACACTGACCTAATAAGTTCAAGTTCATTGTCCAATACAGCTCTTGTTGATGACATACAGGCTGCTCGGATGCACTGTCCTTTGACAACATTTTTAAAAACATATTTGGGATGATTACTACTGAATTCCAAGTAATCATTGGAAAATGTAGGCTTTCTATGAATGCAAGAGACAAAGACATCGTCACCGTGGCTAACATAAGTGTCCAAGTAGGCTGTACCCTTTTTATTGATATTATACGTAAACTTTAAAAAAATCTGTGGTGTTGTTGATATAGTCAAAAAAATGCTGAATCAAATCTTCTGGACCCTTCCATAGCACAAAAAGATCATCCAAGAACCTTGAATATATTTGTATATATTTATTAGTGTTACATACTCAGATATACTAAGGTAGCTAACATATAGGAATTGATATTTTTACAGTCTGTCATTACTTAAACTAATATATGATCTGGCCAAGCATTTTTATATAGAAAGATAGGACATGGGAATAAAGTTGATGTTTAGATTAAATATTAATTATTATAGGTTTTCATAATAGATCTATCTATGGTTTTAAATTGATTCTTTATTCTTTGGTTATAGTTCAAGTACACCATAAAAAGTTTTTCATGGACTATATGTTTGCTTAAAATGCCACAGTCATAGTGAGATGCAGTCTCCCTTTTAAAATAATTCATTAGATTGCCTTAATTGATGCTCTTAATTGAATGATTGGTGGAAGATTTTGTATATAAGGGCAGAAGTTTTAATTTTGATTGTAACCTGATGAAGCGCACCATGGTGGTGCGTGAAAGCGCTTGTTCTCCTTGTTAAAATAAATTATCGTTTTTACATCGTGGTGGTTCCTTGCAGTTTTTCTACTCATTCTACTTATTCATCATCTGGCGTTGGAAGGAACCTTTGGATGGTCATTTTCTGCTTGTTGCTGCTACTTCTACTATTTATTTGCTTTTTTGACCAGCACACGATGGATTCTCTCAACACAGAGCTTGACTATAATCCGGCAGGTACAAGCGGTACCGAGGACTGGAACAATTTGTTTCACCAGCAGGAAAATCCTCTGCTTAATTTTGATATTAAATGCAATGCTCCACATATCGTAATGCAAGATACTGAGAATCTACAGGATTTCTATGGGTCATTGAGAACTTTGGAAAATGATTTGTACAAACTCCATCGGCTCATATGGCAGAGAAGACACATGGAGGCTTGTTTGAATTTTAAGGTAGTTCCGCGTGGCATGCGAGTCCTGTGTATGCCAAGCTATGGGGACAGCCACCCGGAACTACTACGAAGATGGCAGCAGCTGAATATTGATTTTGGAGACAAGTATATTAATTTATTAATAGAGTATTTTTCTCCCATTGAAGCGGACTTGATTGCCAAGGTGGAGGGTGAGCATAAAAGTTTAACATCAAATTATAAAAATGAACTTTGTGTTTCTAAACTTAATAACATGCTTAGGCAGCTTACGCAATACAGCAATAGACTTGAGCAAATTAAGCTTAAAAAGTTGAAGCGGGATTGTCAGGACTTTCAATTGGGCCGTATTTTTGTATGGCCGAGGGTCAACAGAAATGAAGCTGAACCCGCTAACCTAACTGGTGCTTCCCAAATGAATACGCCTGAGTCAATAATTCATGTTGACACATTAAATGAACTTTCTGTAAATAAAGAGCCCATGGGTGATATGACAAATAGAGAACTACCCCTTACTAATGTTTCTCTTCCATGCAATCAACAGGGCTTAAAAATTAATGAAGTGCTAGGAGCAAGACCGAAATTTGATGGCAACACAGTTACAGGCTTAACTACATCTGTTCTTCCTTTAAACCTCCCGCTCCCATACAAAAGCAGAGCGCCTGCGCGCTCGACAAGCAGAGGCAGAGGCAAGAGGAAATTTTCGGGAGAAACACCGGAACCAAGGAGAAAGACAAGGAACTGAACACTTTGTTTTTTAACCTTACTTCCAGAGAATTTACCGCTGATGAACAATCCCTTCTTAACAAAGGCTTATCGTTCATTCCTTCCAGAGGAAGTGAGCTTTCTGAAACTTTGATAGCGCTTCGCCTATTTGCGAGGAAGCTATCACTCAAGGTACTGTTCTCAGATTCTACAAATAATGAGTTAGCTTATGAATCGCAGGTTTGCAAAAGGAAAAGTTTATTTATGCCACCTATGCCTAATATGGTAGAGTGTTTTTTGCGCTCATGTGAGCATGACTTTTATATACATTATAAAGAGAAAAAGCATAAAGGCATCTATGTTAATTTAAGTGGTTCACAGAAATGCTGTCTTGAAAAACTTTGTGATAATGATGAGATTGTATTTAAACCAGCGGACAAAGGAGGAGGGGTGGTCGCTATGGACACTTCCCTATATGTGGAGTTAATGTGTGAAATGTTAAGCAATGATTCAGCTTACAAGTTAATAGACAAATCGCAAGTAGAATCTCTAGTGAGGGGAGTGCATGATACTGTATATGATTTGTTAATGAGCAGGTGCATAGATAAATGCCTGTATGATTTTCTGTTAATAGATTCTCCCTTGATACCTGTAATCAAGGGGCTCCCAAAAATGCATAAAGGGCTACATCCACCTCCTTTACGCCCCATAGTGTCTGGCAGGCATTGGGTGATAGAGAATGCTTCGGTGTTTATACAGTCCAAATTAGGTCCGTTAGTGAATCTAGTTCCAACAATTTTGAAAGACTCATATGGGCTGATACAAGACTTAAAACAAGATTCTTTATGTAAAAATCTACAGAGGAAAACATTGATGGTAACATTAGATATCAAGAATCTGTTTACAAGCATCCCTAATGATTTTGGTCTTGAGGCTATAAGGGAATGCCTGCATGCACATGGTACTATGGATAACAATGATCAAATGTTAGTCTGCAACCTGCTGGACATAGTATTAAATAATAACATCTTTTTATTTCGTGACCAAATATATGCACAAACATGGGGAGTGGCCATGGGCACTCCCTGTGCAAATGCATATGCAAATTTGGTCATTTATCAGTGGGAAAGGAGGTTTATTTTTGGTAATGAAAGATTTAGGAACATCATTTTATACAGGTGTTTTGTGGATGACATCCTTTTGTTTTGGAATAGTGATGAAGATTCGCTGCATGAGTTTGTAGCATACATGGAATCCACCACTTCTTTTTTAAAATTCACTTTTGAGTATTCGATCCATAGTGTGAATTTTTTGGATATCACACTTACTAAGGATGTTAATAATAAAATCACCACATTGCTATACAGGAAGCCATGCTGGAGGAATGGCATCCTTCATTTTGACAGCATGCACCCCCGCTATATTTTTCGAAATGTAATAAAAGGTCAAACAGTCAGAATCTCAAGGCTTTGTAGCAAATATGAGGATATGCTCAGCCTAATAGATTTTCAAAAAAGCTGTTTTGTTGATAGGGGCTATCCCTTAACCCTAGTGAATGATTTAACATTGACTGCACTAGAGACCCCGATCTATAGGAAAAAAAGGGGCCTTAATTACGACTCTGGAAGGAACAAGATGATATTACCTTTTGGTATTAAATACACGAATGATGTGGATCACATCATGAATATTATACGAAACACCTGGAAGATTTTGCTTCTTGATTCTAGTTTGTCACAAATAGTGGGGGACAAACCAGTATTTAGGTTTAGCAATAGTTTAAACCTTAAGAGATTACTATGTAATGAAAAAATGAAATCCCAGCAATTGGATATTAGAGCAAGATATAAGAAGGGTACATACCCTTGTAAAAAATGTTGTATATGTAAATATATATCCAAAATTCAAACATTTGAGGTCCCGGGTGTAAATATAGCTTTCAAGCCGACACTCTATGCCACTTGTGATACAAATAATGTCATATACCTGGCCACATGTGATTCATGTGAAGCATACTATGTGGGTATGACTTCACGAAGGCTTAAAGATCGTGTGTAGAATCACGTGTATGACATTAGGAAGGGAAATACTACCAATGCGCTGGCTAAGCATTGCCAGCAGTTCCCCCAACATGTGTTCAAATTTAGAGTGATCCAAATGATACACAAAAATAAAAGAGAAGGTGATTTAATAGGTACTCTTGAACTATATGAGCTAAGATGGATACTAAACTTTAGAGCCCATATAGAACCTGGCTTAAATTCAACACTCAGTATTCGACCGGCTCTACTAGGGAATGGATGATTTAATCTTTACCCAGCCCCATCTTGCTTTTTACTATACTTAAAGTTTATATACACAGTGGTCCTGTTTGATATATTGATTCATTTTATTTTGGTCATTGATCTGTTTTTTATATTGTTTAATATTTATTTTATTTCATTTCATTTCATTTTATTTTACAACTGAATATGAAGTATATAGTTTATATAAGTATTTGAGCTAATCTAAACTCTTTATTTAAATAGTGATGGATTGATATTTGATTTTCTATACATTGTTTAGTCAATAGTTGTTCAGTTAGGAATTATACACTACATTAATATTTTTCGACTAGACTAGTCTTCAGATTAACTAAACCAGTATTTTAAGGTTGTGCCATGTTATTCATCATGCATATATCCTGTGTGTTCAGTACGGAATTTGTATATATTTATTAGTGTTACATACTCAGATATACTAAGGTAGCTAACATATAGGAATTGATATTTTTACAGTCTGTCATTACTTAAACTAATATATGATCTGGCCAAGCATTTTTATATAGAAAGATAGGACATGGGAATAAAGTTGATGTTTAGATTAAATATTAATTATTATAGGTTTTCATAATAGATCTATCTATGGTTTTAAATTGATTCTTTATTCTTTGGTTATAGTTCAAGTACACCATAAAAAGTTTTTCATGGACTATATGTTTGCTTAAAATGCCACAGTCATAGTGAGATGCAGTCTCCCTTTTAAAATAATTCATTAGATTGCCTTAATTGATGCTCTTAATTGAATGATTGGTGGAAGATTTTGTATATAAGGGCAGAAGTTTTAATTTTGATTGTAACCTGATGAAGCGCACCATGGTGGTGCGTGAAAGCGCTTGTTCTCCTTGTTAAAATAAATTATCGTTTTTACATCGTGGTGGTTCCTTGCAGTTTTTCTACTCATATGTTTTCAATGTACTGAACTATGGGGGAATACATTAACACACAAACCCCATTATCAAATCCCTCCTATTGTTTATTGTCCGATGGTAAAACCCCAGGTGTTGAGTTGCCCAACAAAGGTAAATATTTGTTACCCCATTCACTGCTGACATATTTAACAACATCATTTATTAGGGTGACCGGGTATCCTCTCACACTGAACACTGACCTAATAAGTTCAAGTTCATTGTCCAATACAGCTCTTGTTGATGACATACGGGCTGCTCGGATGCACTGTCCTTTGAAACATTTTTAAAAACATATTTGGGATGATTACTACTGAATTCCAAGTAATCATTGGAAAATGTAGGCTTTCTATGAATGCAAGAGACAAATCCATCGTCACCGTGGCTAACATAAGTGTCCAAGTAGGCTGTACCCTTTTTATTGATATTATATGTAAACTTTAAAAAATCTGTGGTGTTGTTGATATAGTCAAAAAAATGCTGAATCAAATCTTCTGGGCCCTTCCATAGCACAAAAAGATCATCTAAGAACCTTGAATAGTAAACAATATGTTGAAAAAATTCACTTTTAAATAGGTGTAGATTTTCCCATTCAAGCATGACAAGATTTGCAAATATGGGTGCGCATGCTGCTCCCATTGCGATACCCCTAGTCTGTCTAAAATATTCATTATCGAAGTGTATATAATTGTAGTCTAATACTAAGCCCATCATGTCAACAATGAGGCTAATCCTGTCCCATTCCATATTGGAATATTTCCTAAGGCTGTTGCAAAAATACTCCAGTCCAACTTCTTTAGGTATACACGAGATTAAATCGATTACGTCAATAGTAATGTAAATGAGGTTCTCGTTCCATAGTTGCGGTGTTAAGTTCCTAAGAAACATCCATGAATCTTTTATAAGGTGAGGAATGTTATTATATATATGCTTCACCCATTTGTCAATAGCTACACCCAAGGGAAATGTTTTAGACCTACTACCCGAAATTATGGGTCTAAACGGGGGGCATTCCATATTTTTGTGTACCTTGGGTATTCCTATAATTGTATAAAACCAGGCAACAAGTTGCTTGCAGTAAAAGGTAAACGCTCCTAATTCAGACGACAGTGTATCATAAATAAATTAACCACAAAAAGGAGCGAAATGGCTTTTCAGTAAAAAATCCAGTTCCCAATGTAAAATAACAAAAACAAAAACAGCAAACCTCTATTTCCAAAGTAAAACAGCTTTTTCAGCTCATAAAAGTAGTATGCTGCAAAGTAAAGCAAGTGTAGCTGGTTCTTCAACCCAAAAAGAATCGCACAAAAGTATAATCCAAACGAGAACTTTAATAGCTAGCTAGAGTTAAGCGCTTTCACCAAATGGCTTTTTCAAAACTTCAACAACTGCCATTAAAAACAAAGCATTTAAATATACAATGGAAGAAGTTCATTGGTGCACATGACATAGTTAATTGACTTAAACTCTAGTTCATTTACATATATACAGAAATCCTTCTGATATACTTCTAAAATACATTTAAAAAGCTAAGATAGTTTATTCATCATAATACAGAAGGACATAGTATAAATACACATCTATGACCTAAAACAAATGTAAAATAAGATAGTGAAATGTTATAAAGTTATAAAACATCCATAGTGTAGCATGAAGAGGAAAAAAGGGGTAAAATACGATTGATTCAAGTGTAACTATATAAAAATGCTCCATAAAAGTCTATATAAGTCTATATGTGCAACAGGGTTCAGATATATGATAGTACATGAATTAAAAAGTAGTGCAGGTAGGTATGTGTATAAAAAGGGGGGGGGGCAACTAAATGTGTAATCTAAAAACATTTTGCTTACACAGTAAAAGGTAAAACCTGAACTCCATCAATGACACCAGGGAAAATGTCTGCTCAGAGAGGAGGGACAATCCACCTCAGTAGACAATGGTGATACAGGTAGGCGTGTGTATGGGAAGGGAGAAATAACTAAGTAGGGGGTCTAAAAACCCTTTTCTTACGTAGTAATGGTTTAACCTGGACTCTATCATTGACACCAGGGAATTTGTCCGCTCTAAGGCGGACAATCCATCTCAGTTCACATTCCAATAAATGTGAATCAACATCTCCACCTCTGAGATTAGGTTCAACTTGTTGTAGTACACTAAAGTTAAAGTAATGGTCAGGTCCTGTATTTCTAACATGTCTGGCAAGTGCATTATGATCAGATGCTATCCTAATGTTGTAAACATGTTCTCTTATCGTTCTCTAAGTTGTCTGCAAGTCTTGCCTACATAAAATACCGGACAAGAGACACACTTAGCAATATATACAACATTATTGCTGGTGCAATTGGTGCCAGTATTAAAGTAAAAATTTTTGTGTTGTCGGATGTTTAAAAGTGTCACTGTTGTCTATATATTGACATTGATTACAATTTTGACAGGATATTGTATTATGGTCAGATCTTGGTTTCTGGTAACCATGTTCTACTAAAGGCGATGGCATAAGGTCCTTTTAGATTGGGTTTATTCTTATAGACAAACCTTGGATTATCACCTACTACTTCTAAGATTTGGTCATCCAATCCAAGGATTCCCCAATGTCTATTTACTATCTCCTTGATCTTGTCAACATCTCTAGAGTAAAATAAGGACAACTTAACATTATCACCCCTACTGATAGCTGGTACTGCTTCAGATGCTTCTTTCCTTGAAAAATAAGGTTTAGCCACTGTGTCTCTCAACTTGTCAACCTGATTCCTATTCCTATCTATGTCTCTCATCACATATTTACGTTCCAAAAATCTATTTGTAAGTGATTCAATCTCTTTGGAATGTCCTGAGGGGCATGGGTTCAACCTTGATGCGCATAAACTGCCCTTTCATAATGTTCTCAAAAACATATCTGGGGTGCATACTATGTCGATGCAACAGTGTATTCCTAAAACAGGGTTTCCTATACACTGATGTATTTAATAAACCACTAGGTAATCTATTTATGCGGACATCTAGAAATGATATTTCAATACTGGAATAATTAATAGTAAATTTCAAGAAATCCGTTAGTCCATTAATGGAATCAAAGAATTCCAGAAGGGATGCTTCATCTCCTTTCAGATAAAAAGAGGGTCATCTACGAACCGTCTGTAATAACCCACATATTTCTGGAATAAAGTTAACGGGATAAAGAAATTCTCCTCCCAGTCTGCCATCACAATGTTGGCGTAGCTATTGGCACATGAAGTGCCCATAGCTACGCCATCTTTCTGTATATAGATCTCCTTTCCAAAAATAAACATATTGTTCTCAAGAACAATCTCTAAAAATAAAGAAAGTAGGTCCACTGTCCCTTCTTCAAAATTAGATTTACTACGAATATATCTTTGAAACATTAACATACCTTCTTGGTTAGGAATCATAGTGAAGAGACTAGTAACGTCAAGTGTAACCAGTAAAATGGTTCCCTATCTTTCAGTGTAGCAGTAAACTCATATAAGTCAAGCAAAAACTGTTTGCTATCTTTAAGGATAAATTTATTACTATCCACTAAAGGTCTAAGAAAATATTCTAGTAGAATAGAAAAAGGCTCAGTTAGCCATCCTTGCCCTGCTACAATAGGTCTCAGGGAGGGAAGTCAATGACTTGTGAATCTTGGTAAGCCTTGTATTACTGGTATCAAGGATTCCTAACTCTAAGATATTCAAATAGGGTATCCGAAATAATATGACTACGATGGAGGTCATCTAGAGTGTCATAGACTTGGAAGACTTTCGTACCAACCTCTAAAAGGCTTATATTACCATAGAATGTTCCATCACTTAACATAGAATCCATCATACTGATGTATCTAGTGGAGTCTAAAATCACTATGGGGCCTCCCTTATCAGCTGGTCTTATAACTATTGAGAGGTCATTTCTGAGATTGTTTAAGGCTTGTTTTTGTAAATAGGTAAGATTGTAATTACGTTTTTAGTAGTATTTTTACTTCTGTTATCATAGTACTTATATATATCATTCTCTACCATTCTGGAGAACGTCTCTATAACTGGATGTATATTTGGAATATATAAACTATTAGGTCTAAACCTCTCCAAATCTCTTTTCTCCTCTACTTGGTCTTGATCTCTAAAATTCAATTTCAGTTGGATATTCCTAATAAACATCTTTACATCTAAAATAGAGTCTGTTAATTCACTATCTGGTGTAGGGATAAAACTTAGGCCCTTGTTTAAAACTTCCTCTTCAAAGGTACTTAAAGGCCTGTTAGACAGGTTGACCACTAGGGTCCCCCTGTTTTCTCCCACATTTTCTTCAAACTTGGTCCTGGATGTTCCCCTCCTGACCCTTTCCGCTTGTTCCTCCCTCTGCTTTGGGATCTCTGTCTCCCTGGGAAGGATTTGTTGGCTATGGGGAAAGGGGTACATATGGGAGATCTACTATTACCAGTTCTTGGGAAAATATCATTCAGTTCCTTCATATTCTTCTTCCTAACTACTGGTTCATTACTTTTATCTGAGAGTATGTTAGCCACTTTCCCTTTATCTGTAATGGGACTTGCAACATCCTCTGAGTATACAATATGTACCACATCTGATGTATTTTCATTCGTTATAGCATTGGTAGTAACATCGACATGGTTAACCATTGTTACTTCATTAAGTAATGGTGGGATAACATCCTTAGTAATACATGTATTATTCACTTCAGAACAAATGCGCACAGCTTTTGTTACATTAACATTATTGTCATTACTTGTGTCAGTTACACTTATAAATACATGTCCATTACGCTGTTGCTAGGACTTTCCTGTACTTGTAAAGACATTCCCATTTTGGAAATCCTGTATGTCCCTCAAAAGTTTATTCTTTTTTATTTCAAGAGTTCTCTTCTCAAATAATTGAACATTGTCTAGTAGTTTCTCCATACCATATTGTGCCTGTGGACTCTGAAATTTATTAACAAAACACTCATATTTTTCATTTACACTTTTCCTTAAAAGTTCCTCTTCATGAAAATGAAACTCATTAAGGAGTCTCATATAATTAAAACTGAGTTCTAAATTGAGCTGTTGCCATTTAAGCAACAGCTCAGGAAAGTTGTTACCTGAGGTTGGCATCTTGAGAACGCGTAGACCTCGAGGTATCACGCGTCTCTCAAGACATGCCTCAAAATGTTGCCGTTGCAACTGGAGCCTCTTTAACTTAATAAAGTCAAATTCCATCTTATCAAGTTCCCTTCCTATCTCTGCGATGTCAGAGATATTACCAGTTCCAATATCTGGTTAAATAATGTTGCCCATAGCCAACAAATCCTTCCCAGGGAGACAGAGATCCCAAAGCAGAGGGAGGAACAAACGGAAAGGGTCAGGAGGGGAACATCCAGGACCAAGTTTGAAGAAAATGTGGGAGAAAACAGGGGGACCCTAGTGGTCAACCTGTCTAACAGGCCTTTAAGTACCTTTGAAGAGGAAGTTTTAAACAAGGGCCTAAGTTTTATCCCTACACGAGATAGTGAATTAACAGACTCTATTTTAGATGTAAAGATGTTTATTAGGAATATCCAACTGAAATTGAATTTTAGAGATCAAGACCAAGTAGAGGAGAAAAGAGATTTGGAGAGGTTTAGACCTAATAGTTTATATATTCCAAATATACATCCAGTTATAGAGACGTTCTCCAGAATGGTAGAGAATGATATATATAAGTACTATGATAACAGAAGTAAAAATACTACTAAAAACGTAATTACAATCTTACCTATTTACAAAACAAGCCTTAAACAATCTCAGAAATGACCTCTCAATAGTTATAAGACCAGCTGATAAGGGAGGCCCCATAGTGATTTTAGACTCCACTAGATACATCAGTATGATGGATTCTATGTTAAGTGATGGAACATTCTATGGTAATATAAGCCTTTTAGAGGTTGGTACGAAAGTCTTCCAAGTCTATGACACTCTAGATGACCTCCATCGTAGTCATATTATTTCGGATACCCTATTTGAATATCTTAGAGTTAGGAATCCCTTGATACCAGTAATACAAGGCTTACCAAGATTCACAAGTCATTGACTTCCCTCCCTGAGACCTATTGTAGCAGGGCAAGGATGGCTAACTGAGCCTTTTTCTATTCTACTAGAATATTTTCTTAGACCTTTAGTGGATAGTAATAAATTTATCCTTAAAGATAGCAAACAGTTTTTGCTTGACTTATATGAGTTTACTGCTACACTGAAAGATAGGGAACCATTTTACTGGTTACACTTGACGTTACTAGTCTCTTCACTATGATTCCTAACCAAGAAGGTATGTTAATGTTTCAAAGATATATTCGTAGTAAATCTAATTTTGAAGAAGGGACAGTGGACCTACTTTCTTTATTTTTAGAGATTGTTCTTGAGAACAATATGTTTATTTTGGAAAGGAGATCTATATATAGAAGATGGCGTAGCTATGGGCACTTCATGTGCCAATAGCTAACATTGTGATGGCAGACTGGGAGGAGAATTTCTTTTTCCGTTAACTTTATTCCAGAAATATGTGGGTTACTACAGACGGTTCGTAGATGACCTCTTTTTTATCTGGAAAGGAGATGAAGCATCCCTTCTGGAATTCTTTGATTCCATTAATGGACTAACGGATTTCTTGAAATTTACTATTAATTATTCCAGTATTGAAATATCATTTCTAGATGTCCGCATAAATAGATTACCTAGTGGTTTATTAAATACATCAGTGTATAGGAAACCCTGTTTTAGGAATACACTGTTGCATCGACATAGTATGCACCCCAGATATGTTTTTGAGAACATTATGAAAGGGCAGTTTATGCGAGCATCAAGGTTGAACCCATGCCCCTCAGGACATTCCAAAGAGATTGAATCACTTACAAATAGATTTTTGGAACGTAAATATGTGATGAGAGACATAGATAGGAATAGGAATCAGGTTGACAAGTTGAGAGACACAGTGGCTAAACCTTATTTTTCAAGGAAAGAAGCATCTGAAGCAGTACCAGCTATCAGTTGGGGTGATAATGTTAAGTTGTCCTTATTTTACTCTAGAGATGTTGACAAGATCAAGGAGATAGTACATAGACATTGGGGAATCCTTGGATTGGATGACCAAATCTTAGAAGTAGTAGGTGATAATCCAAGGTTTGTCTATAAGAATAAACCCAATCTAAAAAGGACCTTATGCCATCGCCTTTAGTAGAACATGGTTACCAGAAACCAAGATCTGACCATAATACAATATCCTGTCAAAATTGTAATCAATGTCAATATATAGACAACAGTGACACTTTTAAACATCCGACAACACAAAAATTTTTACTTTAATACTGGCACCAATTGCACCAGCAATAATGTTGTATATATTGCTAAGTGTGTCTCTTGTCCGGTATTTTATGTAGGCAAGACTTGCAGACAACTTAGAGAACGATAAGAGAACATGTTTACACCATTAGGATACCATCTGATCATAATGCACTTGCCAGACATGTTAGAAATACAGGACCTGACCATTACTTTAACTTTAGTGTACTACAACAAGTTGAACCTAATCTCAGAGGTGGAGATGTTGATTCACATTTATTGGAATGTGAACTGAGATGGATTGTCCAGAGCGGACAAATTCCCTGGTGTCAATGATAGAGTCCAGGTTAAACCATTACTACGTAAGAAAAGGGTTTTAGACCCCTACTTAGTTATTTCTCCCTTCCCATACACTACCTGTATCACCATTGTCTACTGAGGTGGATTGTCCCTCCTTTCTGAGCAGACATTTTCCCTGGTGTCATTGATGGAGTTCAGGTTTTACCTTTTACTGTGTAAGCAAAATGTTTTAGATTACACATTTAGTTGCCTTCCTTTTTATACACATACCTACCTGCACTACTTTTTAATTCATGTACTATCACATATCTGAACCCTGTTGCACATATAGACTTATACAGACTTTTATGGAGCATTTTTATATAGTTACACTTGAATCAATCGATTTTACCCCTTTTTTCCTCTCTTCATGCTACACTATGGATGTTTTATAACTTTTATAACATTTCACTATCTTATTTTACATTTGTTTTAGGTCATAAATGTGTATTTATACTATGTCCTTCTGTATTATGATGAATAAACTATCTTAGCTTTTTAAATGTATTTTAGAAGTATATCAGAAGGATTTCTGTATATATGTAAATGAACTAGAGTTTAAGTCAATTAACTATGTCATGTGCACCAATGAACTTCTTCCATTGTATATTTAAATGCTTTGTTTTTAATGGCAGTTGTTGAAGTTTTGAAAAGCCATTTGGTGAAAGCTTTAACTCTAGCTAGCTATTAAAGTTCTCGTTTGGATTATACTTTTGTGCGATTCTTTTTGGGTTGAAGAACCAGCTACACTTGCTTTACTTTGCAGCATACTACTTTTATGAGCTGAAAAAGCTGTTTTACTTTGGAAATAGAGGTTTGCTGTTTTTGTTTTTGTTATTTTACATTGGGAACTGGATTTTTTACTGCAAAGCCATTTCGCTCCTTTTTGTGGTTAATTTATTCCTATAATTGTGGCTAAAGTCGGGAATTCAACTTTCAAGAACTGGTACTCCTCATCTGTAATTCTGTGATCAATAACATATTCTTCCACAGCTAAATCAATTCTCCTGTAGCCAATGTTGACTTCATTAAGAGAAATGGCCTCATAATTCCCTGAATGGTATAATATGTTGTAGATTTCATTAATGTAATCCATTTTATTGTATAAAACAATAC
Organism: Protopterus annectens; assembly: GCF_019279795.1. Classification (NCBI taxonomy): domain Eukaryota; kingdom Metazoa; phylum Chordata; order Ceratodontiformes; family Protopteridae; genus Protopterus; species Protopterus annectens. The sequence continues at coordinate 443,507,193 of NC_056748.1, forward strand.
CTCCCCCTTTGTCAGGTTTCATAACCCTCACTTCGTTGTTGCAAGTACGTTCCCCTTCAGTTAAATTGTCCTTCTTACTCAACATTGCATACTTGTCATTCTTGTATACTTTGTAAAAACTGTATATATCCTGACAAACCATTTTCTCGTAGCTTGCTACTACCGCATGGTTGCAGGGTATGTATGTACTTTTCTTCTTAAGTACGACCTGTTCTCCCCCATTATGTATACCGTCATTATTATCAAATGCATTGTTGTTAAATTCATTATTAACTTCATGACTTTTAAATTCATTGTTTTTAAATTGTAGGGCTAAATTCAATCTCCGACAATATAATTTAAATTCAGTGATGATATCAACTAAATTAAATCTCACAGTCGGTATAAATTTCATTCCTTTAGAAAATAAGCTGTAAAATTCGTCTGATATGTCAACATTTGAGTAGTTAAAAACTTTAAACCCATTGTATGAGCTCACAAACTGATTCTTTTCCACCTGTGTTGGTACATCAATATTCACAACAGATGCTTGACTACGAACCGTGTTTGCTACAACAGGGCAGACACTCACCATCCCATTATCAGATCCAGTTTTGCTTATCTCCTTTTCATATAACTGGGAGTGAATGTGTTTTTCTGAGGGGGGAAAAAATCTGCCACCCCGAAAATTTACATTTCTGTCAGTATGTCTGTCATCATACCTTTGATGTCTATCACTACCACCATCCCTATTGTTTTTAGGCCAAATGTATGCTCTGTTGTTACTATATAGGTCCAAATCACGGACTATTTTCCTGCTTTTTCTTTGATATATGTTAGTGGCTTTCTGCTGTGCCATAGTGAACTGTTTGTTATACAAATCATTCCATTTAGAAAATAATTCATTAGTAATTAATTCATGGTTTAAATCATCAACCTCCTGTATTAAACGTGAAAGTTTTTTGTCATTTTTCTTAATCAACATTTTCATATAACAATAACCAAAACTGTCAAACATATGATTAAATTCACTCATCCCATCATTATCCAAGTCAACCCCCACAGGCATCTTAAAAAATCTAATACCCTTAGGTACTATTTTTAGAGACAAACATTTTGTAAAATATGCATTTTCAATTTTAATATTCTTAATAGCAGCTTCTTACCAAAAAGATAAATCCTGTCCTTAAAAGTAGTATTATCATCCCTATAAAAATTGTCTTTTATAACATGTTGACCATTTATGTAGCCCCCATCAACATCCTTCATAAAACATTCCAATAAATCCTTAGTTTCACCACCTTTAGATTTACTCATAACATTAGTTTTACTGTAGTCATTAACATACTGCCTTTTACCCTTAGGAACATTCACATTTCTAAATGTATCAGGACTCGAAATATCAATAATGTGTTCAGAAATAAGCTCGGTACCTCTTACGTTGTCCAATTGTGTCTTAGTAACACCAGAATATGTTTTAAGAGGTAAAGGGCGTTTGGGACGCGCCCCAAGCCGTTCCGCCTCCTTACGTGCGTGAAAGAAACTGAAATCAAAAGTGAAGTCAGTATTGGAATCCCTACTGTTGTTTAAATTAAAATCCTTACTTTTACACAGTAATCTGTCCTCGTTCATGCATGTAACGCCATCTACGTTGGTTACTTGACCATTGGAGATCTCAAACTGAGAACTCATCTCGACCATTGGTACAGTCCCTGTGTTGGAAACAGGAAATGGTTCCCCAGCTAATGATATTTCCTGCTGCTGGTCCGTTGTAGTAGTCGCCTCGACTTTCCCAATAACTGTGAAAGCTCGTCCGACCAAATCCACTAACCGAGCCATCTCAGTTTTTAAAGAGGTGATCTCCTCCTGAATTTTTACGATCTCCATTCTGTCCCATGAAGCCTGAGGATCCTCGATTGTGCCTTCCATCCCCCTTGGCAGAGGGGACAGGATCAGGTTTTCCCCTATTTGATGTACCAGACTACTGACATGTTGTCAGTTTCAGTAGAAACAGTTCTTAGAGGGACAGAGCTCTGAAGGGCCTGTAACAATAGAAGCTCTGCTCTCGTCTCCAGGGCATCTATATGCAAATCTATTTCTTCTGGGACCATGAGCCTTGAATGGTACATCCCAAATAATACCCTCCCCACCCCAGCTAGAAGGCACCAATGGTCAACGTGGCATTCAGGGGGAGAATAATAAATGGATGCCCTTGACAAATTTCTTCTCACTGCATCAACCACAGCAGGAATTTTCTGCAAACCAGAGATAATTCATCGAACAAAATAAGGGATGTTGATGAAAACACCATTACACTGCTACAGTCCACTGAAAAATTATTATATGAAGAGGAGCAGTGGAAATTAAAGTTATTACAGCAGTCATCGATCCAAGGGCTTTGAATATCATTTATGATGGGGGAAAGGGGTAAGAAAGTACCTATATGACATGCGATTTCACAGTAAGAACCCTGTTTTGAGGCAAAACAGCTAGACAATTGACTGTATCAAGTCAAGCCCCTATAAACTCCAAGACTTGAACTGGCTGAAGTTGTGACTTGGACAGATTGATAGTAATTCCCAGAAAATGGGATATCTGGATTAAGTAATCCCTGGCTCTTTCCAGAGGATGCCTAGTTGGTGCAGTAAGGAGCAAGTTGTCAAACTAGGGAAACACTCTGAATCCAAGCAGTCTTAGATGGGCTGCTACCACGGTCATGAATTTGAGTGAACAACCTTGGGGCTGTGGTAAGACCAAAGGGCAGCGCTCTGAACTGATAATGACCGGTTCCCAGCCAGAAGTGTAGGTATCTTGGAGAGTGCCTGTTCATTTGATGCGACAGTATGTGTCTTGAAAATCCATACAGCACATCAAGTCATCCCTCTGTAGGAGAGGCAGAATGGACTGAACCATGTCCAGATGGAATTTGGAATTCTTTACAAACTGGTTCAGATAACCGAGATCCAAAATGGGTCTCAGGTCCTCTGTTTTCTTTGGCATTAAAAAGAACCTTGAATAGATTCCGGATCCTCTTTGGAGTGAGGGGACCTCTTGGATGACTCTTTTCTCCAGTAGCTTTTGGATCTCTGGAGCTGCTAACTCCCTCTGGCTGGAATATCAAGGAGACATTTTCTTTCCTTTTGCGGAACTTTTAAAAAGAGAATGAAACACACTCTGGATATGATCCTTTGCAACCATGAATCTTTTGTGACGGCTATCCAGGCTTTTAGGTGCAAGGACCCCCCCCCCCCCGAATGCCTCCAGAGAGGGACAGTTGGGCAACCTTTCAGAAGCGCTAAGAGGATCTGTCTAAGGACTCTTGAGGTGATTGATTCTGCGGAACACCTCTGCCATGTGAGCAGTGTTCTCCATTGTAGCTATTCCCTCCTCTGCCTCTGGGGGAAAAGTTTCTCCGTGACTCTTGGAAAGGTCTTCTGGCACCACAACTTTTTACCAAAGCATTGATTCCCAGAAAAGGGTCTCTACGGAGTAGAAAAGTGGATTCCCTCAGCAGACAAGGTCTTTCCATCTTTCACATTGCAGGAAAATGTCTCTAACTGTTGGTCCAAACAAAGATCCATCAAAAGGAGCATCTTTAATATTGAACACGACAAGAAAACAAAAACTAAGCAGTATAAAATCACCATAAAATGCTTAACGTGGGAAGTTGGGACTTCTTCAGACAAGTAAACCCATTAATAAACTCCTTATATACTAATACAAATTAAAACTCAATCATGTCCTAATTAAGAAATATTAATTGCAATCAACATAGTTTAGCACTTACAAAAAAATTCCATATATTATAAAAGATGAGATCACATTAAGCATTTTATGGTGATTTTATATGGCTTACTTTTTATTTTCTTATCGTGTTCAATATTAAAGACTTGTTTTATCAAAGACTGTGGTTCGTTTTGTCTCAGCACCTCTGAAGTGTGAGCTTTTGTGGATTTAAAGTGGGCATGATCAACACTTGTTTCCATTTCTGTTAGATCTCCAAGATGTCTCCAAATGACACATCCACATCATCAGATGGAGATACACTGGACATTTTCCCTGCATCAAAATCGGAGTCTTCTGTGAGGGATTCCTGCAGGGAATCAAAATGCCTCCTCTTGCAAGACCTCTTCCAAAGAACCTCTTCAGAGGAGTGTTCTGTAGAGGTGTCAGAAGAAGCAGGAAGTTCCCTGGCGAAAACTGCTTAGAAGCTCATACGGGCTTGGCTGTCCCCGAGGTGTACGATGAGTAGACTCAGCTACAGGATCAGAAGAGGGAACAGAGAATAAATCCAAAGGTGCAAGAGTCGAAACTGCTCTGAGTTGATAGAAAACATTCTCCACCACCTTAAAGGTGGAAGGACCAGGAGAAGCCAAGGACAGTCCAAGTAGAATCGAGACTCTTGCAACAAATGATCCAAGGCCCTCCCCGACTCTCCGCTCTGAGGGAGGAGTCACAGCCAAGTTGTCTAATGCCAAAGCCCTGAGGGGACGTGATGGCTCTGAAAATTTTGGAATCAAAGTGAACCCCTCGGAACCACCACAGACTCTTTGGCTCTGAGAACCATCATAATCTAGAGGGGTTGGAGCCAATCCGATCAGAGAAGTCACCGGAGTGGAAGATAGAAGAATCTTCGGATCTGCTGGTTCAGCTCACTGGGATCTTGGAATCAAGGTATATAAAACTGCAGGTCGGATTAGAGAAGGATCAAAAACAGGCAGGGAAGAAGGTTTAAGGCTCATGGACATGATGGAAGTTGGAGCCAGCAAGACCCCCATCTGGATCTGTGTTCTAAAAAATTTTCTCATAACCCTACCCAGCTCTGCTTCAAAAAGACTTCAAGAGGACCTAATGGAAGCAGAAGTGACTTTTTAAGAGTCTCCAGAAAAAAGGGAGAGTCCTCAACCTCGGGGATACCGGCTCCAGGGAAAACCTTGAGCTACGGAGACGAGGACACTTGACAACAGTAGATGTCAGAATCAAAGACATATGATCAGAATTCTTTGAAATCTCATTAGTGGGCTCAGAAGTAAGTACCATCTTAAGAGACCGTGCAAGAGAGTGTTTCTGGTGCTTCCTGGGCCCCTTGGATTAATGAGAGGGGGGTTGAGCCCCTGATGATCAAGTACCAGTAGAAGGCCTTTCAAAACAAGTTGTAACGCCTATTACTACTGGCCCTGGTATTAAATGCTGCACAAATGGAACAGGAGGTGTCCAACTGCGTCAGGCCTAGACAACAGATCTACTGCCTGTGGGCATCACAGTTTGGGATCTTATGCCCACAAAAAGTGTACTTTTTGAAACCAGTACGCTTTTCAGCCATACTGTAAGGCAACACACAACAGAAAACCAACCATAAAGGGAGAACAGAAAAAGTTTTTTTTTAAATTAGTTGCAACAGACAGAAAAGATTTATACCAACAATGGTAAAATAGAAAAATACTTCAAAGTGAGGTAACACAGCAAGAAAAATTACCAACAATGGTAACAAAGATTACCAAAAAAAAGTCTTAATTTTGGTAGCTAGAAATTTTAGAAGACAAGCAAGGAAAATATTAATATTAATAACAAGGAAAATATATCTGAAGAGAAGAAATATAAGTTTTTGCACTCACTAAACCCACAAAGAGCTCGAGAGATCACAATCCTGTCTGAAGCTGAAAAGCAGCAAACGAGATCTGAGGTAACATAGAGGTCAGGGGCATTATGGGTAAGGAGGAGCCTGAGAGTCGGATCCTAGGATCTATAGAAAATGGCTGAATCAGATCCAAGGATTGGATACAAACCCATTCATTGAGGAACGAAGGAAAATGACAACATTAGATACAATGTTATGACGACATTATCTAAATTCAAATACAACATGCTGGCAAAATCCTCAAAATTTAAAACAAATGCTTTTCTTTATCTTTTCCTTTTTTGTAGAAATACAATTTCAAATTTATTACCACAGTGTTTTAAAACAATCAACCATCAATTAGGCTAGAATTATAATTGTTTTAACTATTTCAAAACATTAAGAACCTAAGCCACCTAATATCCAATTAGTGGCGCATGTGGTTAACATCTCAAATTGAGAATTTAGGATTTCCAACTCAACAGCAGTACCTTCCTTAACAAAAAATTAATGCATTCTACTGTATTTACTTCCTGTTGATAACCAATAATCCACCATGATTCCTCTTTATTAAAGACAATGGATAGAGTTAATGGGTTCCTTCCTTGACAAATACTTTCAGACATCTCAAATATCCAAATAAATAATGAACCACTCTGTGTTTACCAATTTTTCTATGTTAGTGGCTATGTATCTTTTACATTAAGTACAGAAAAAGTAGCATTCCAATCACTGTTATACTCTCAAAGTGGCCCATTAAAAATATCGTCATAGCCTCCTAAACTTGATCAAGATTGCTGTATTAAAACAAATACATTACTTAAATATAATAAAGATAAAATTCTTGGATGGATTATCCAAAGAAAATAATTTATTTTTTATCTTTATAACTCAATCATAGATTCACAGTATTTTACAGAAACTCATACTCCTGCTGGGATTTTCCTCAAAGAAATCAATGAATCTGGCAAAATGCTTACAAATTACTATTTATCCAAAAAGCAGTGCCTGTGGACAAACATGTAGCGCAATTGCCTATGGTGCTGGAAGACCAGAAGAATGTGAGTTATACTCTCGCTCCATGTGACTGGAATGCTGACAGTGCAGTACAGCATTTGGGTGGGGTGGGGTGGGGTGGGGGTGGGGGGGCTGCACTCCTAAGATGTTAAAAAAGAAGTTATGTACTCACCATAACATTCTATGTGAGTTGTTCCATCTCACCTTCATTCTTCACTGATGGGTTCGAAGCTGATCCTCGGCTCCGACATGGCCATTTAGCAAAGCTCAAAGATTACCAGTAGCTCAAGACCAAGCCCCTTTATCCCATGATGCATTGCTGGAATTACCTCAGATCTTGTTTGCTGCATGTATCATATCCTAGTAAGAGGACTTATCTCCCCAGACAGGAAGAAACATTGAATAAGCAGGATGAAGTCAGTCTCCAGGTCAACCGTTAGCCAGGTGGGGAAAGGAGGGAGGGACGTGAGAATGAAGGTGAGATGGAACAACTCACATGGAACGTTATGGTGAGCACATAACTTCTTTATGTGAAGTTGTTCAATCTCGCCGTTCATTCTTCACTGATATGTAGTGTCCCCAGCACCCTAAATCCTGGGTGGCTCAATGCAGTACATTTTTCAGGACCGTAGAACCAAAGGAAGCCCTGTCCCTGGCGGCCTTGTTCACTTTGTAATGAATGATAAAAATGTGAGGCTTAGACCAAGTGGCTGCAGCACAGATATTGTCAAGAGGTAACTTGGCTTGAAAGGCTGAAGAAGTAGAGACTGCTCTGGTTGAATGCACCTTCACTTTATGCAACAAAGACCTACTAGCAGATGAGTAAGTGTAGGTGATACAATCTGAAAGCCACTTAGAAAGGGTTGTTGTAGCCACTGGTCTGCCTTTTCTGGCTTCAGAGAATAAAACAAAAATCTGGTCTGACTTTCTGAAGTCTTTTGTTCTGTCCAGATAATATCTGTGAACATCAAGTTCTAATTTGTTGGGATGGTTGGGAAAAAAAACGGGCAACTCAATAACTTGATTTATGTTTGTCTCAGAACATACAAAAAAAGAAGGGTTAGTCCTAAGGGATACTCTGTCAGGATGAAAAAATCATATAGGGAGGCTTGATAGATAATACCTGAAGCTCTGACACTCTGCGGGCAGAAGTAATGGCCACTAGAAAAATAGTTTTCCATGACAGAAACTTGAGCTCACAAGATGATGCTGGTTCAAAGGGAGAAAGAATAATATGGGAAAGCATGAAATTCAAGCTTCAGGGAGAATGAGTCTTCACTGGAGGTCTCATGTGAAGAGTACCTTTGAGGAACGCCTTGGATAACTGGTGTTGCACAATATTCAGTCCATCAATACCTAGATGAAAATTAGACATAGCTGCTAACTGTACCCCAACGGTAGCAGCTGCAGCTCCTTTGTGAAAAATCTGTCAAGAATTCTAGAATGGATGACAATGGAGCTTGGTAAGGATCAAGATTTTTGTTAGAAGCCCAAATGGAAAATCTTTTCCACTTACTACGATACAATTTTCTGGTGGAAGGTTTGTGGGAAGCCAACAAATTTTTACTTGTGTCATCTGAATGATTATGAGGCTTGGCTATACGGGGTACTGGAGCAGCCAAGCAGTTAGCTTCAATGACTGCAAGGAAGGATGGAGGTCCCCTGATGGATGTGTCAGATCATCTGGAACTGGGTTCCAGTGTCCATGCATCCTCCAAGAGATGATGGTAAAGAAATGGAAAACAAATCTGCCGAGGCCAATGAGGGGCTATAAGAATGACAGCCCTTCCCAGTGACTTTGCTTTCTGTAAAAATCTGGGTATCAGTGGAATTGGAGGAAATCCATAGAGGAGATCCGGGGGCCAATCGTGTACAAGTGCATCCCTCGGGGGGTTCTCCCAGAGGGGGGAATCAGGGCAAAGTAGCTTCTGCATTTGGTGCTGATGTGGCTGGCAAAAAGATTGCATCAAGGCTGGCCCCATTTGTGGAAAATCCTGTCCGCAATCTCCTGTTTGAGGGACCACTCGTATGTCAAAAATATTGCCCTGCTCAGCTTGTCTGCTATCATGTTGGATCTCCCCGGGATGTGCGTTACCAACAGAAAGCGCTGGGATGACACAGCCCACTGCCAAACTCTGAGAGCTTCTCGGCAAAGGGTGTAAGACTTGGTGCTGCCCTGTTTGTTCAAATACCAGACCATTGACATGTCTGTCTGTATGGTAATTGTCCCTAGAGGGAGAGAGTCCTGAAAGGACTGCAACGCCAGAAGTACCCCTCTCATCTCTATGACTTTGATATGCAAATGTGACACTTGATCTGTCCATATGCCTTGGGCAGTCTTTCCCTGAAAATGCCTCCCCACCCTATCAGGGAAGCATCTGTGGTCACAGTGGCTACTGGAGTGGGAAGTACAAAGGGGCGTCCTATTGTGACATGTAGAGACGTCAACCACCACTGAAGATCCCTCTTGTAAGAGTATGCAATCAGAATCATATGGGTCATTGTCAACTCCTGGTAAGAACATTGAGTGAACAGGAGCCATTGAAGAATCTGCATATGCATCCTCGCCAATGGAATGGCTAAAATTGTTGTCGCCATCAAATCTAGTACTTTCAAGACCTCTGCGGCTGCAGCTCTGTTCTTTGAAACCAATGATGTGATGTGTTGGCGAAGAATTGATACCCTTTCGACTGGAAGATGTAGAGTGGTGGCTGAAGTGTCTAACTCTGCCCCTATAAAGACGATATGCTGCGATGGCGACAAGGCAGACTTTTCTAAGTTGACCGTAATGCCCAAGTGGTTGCAGAGTGTCAGAGTGGATTCTGTTGCCTGAATCAGTTGATGCCTGGTGGTGGAGGTAAGGAGTCAGTCGTCTAGGTATGGAAACACCTGGAATCCTAGATGCCTCAGGTGAGCCATGACCACTGCCATACATTTGGTAAACACTATGGGGGCTGTAGTGAGACCAAAGGGCAGGGCTCGAAACTGGTAGTGACTGGCTCCCAGCCGGAAACGCAGATAATCTCTGGATGGTCTGGCCATTTTTATGTGGTAGTACGCATCCTTGAGATCAATCGAGCACATCCAATTGTCCTTCCCTAAAAACGGGAGTATGGACTGAAGGGTGACCATCCGAAACTTCTCTTTTTTTTTCAAATTGGTTCAATCTGCTGAGGTCCAAAATGGGTCTCCAGTCCCCTGTTTTCTTGGTAACCAAAAAGAATCTTGAGTAAGTTCCGAACCCTGTTTGGTCTGCTGGGACTGGTTGGATGACTTTTTTTTTCTAGCAACTTGCGGACCTCTATGGTTGCTTGTTCCCTTTAATTGGGTGGAATGTCCGGGATTCTCTTGACGGGAATGGGTGGAGCGGAGAACGGTATGAAATACCCTCTGGAAATGATGCTTTGTACCCATCTGTCATTTGTGATATCTAACCAGGCTTCTGGGTACAAAGATGACCCTCGACCGCCTAAAGAGCAGGACAGTCAGGCCTCCTCTCAGGAGCGCTGATAGGGTTGGCCAAAGAAATGATCTCTGTTACCCTGGTGTTGCAGACCCCCTCTGATGCGAGGGTGGCATCTTCCATTATTACCCCCTCTCCTCTGCCCCTGGAGGGGGGTTCTCCACGTGTGTCCTGAAAGGCTCCTTGAGCTTTCCGGAACCACATCTTCCCTCCCCTTTGGCCTTTGGGAAAAGGCAGAGTAGGGGTGGAAAAACGGACTCCGATGGCAGACAGAGTCTTTCCCTCCTGTTCACACCTGGTCAATGTTTCCTTTACCTTTGGCCCAAACAAGGATGAGCCGTTAAACGAGGTGTTTAAAAATGAAGACTTGAAAGGCTACACAAAGGAACAGAGGTGCATCCAGGCATGCCTGCGAACAGCAATCCCTGTATCTGCAGCCCTACTCGAACCATCAGCCGCGTATGAGATGAGGCACATGGACGAGTTCACAATGGAATTAAGGGTAGCAAGCTGGGTCGAAACCTTGTCAAAGACTCCTGCAGCTACAGTACCCTGAAGAGAATCTCCCAGCTCCTTAAGGAGATCTCTCTGCAGTCTGGTAACATGGGTCAGATAGTTCAGTGATCGCAGAGTGAAAGTCGCTGAACTAAACATGCGTTTCCCATATCTATCCATGATCCTGGACTCTCTGTTAGGAGGATGGATAGACGCAGAATTTTCCGACAATTCCTTCTTTGTGGCCACTGCCACCACCATGGCATCAACAGGAACTCCTTTGGACAGAAAGGATTTATCGACAGGGCAGAAATAAATTTATTAGGCCTCCGTGGGAATGGCTCCATGGACTCTGGTGACTCTCATGCCCTATGAGAGACCAACTGCATAAGCTCATCGTAGGGTGGAAACACCCAGGAGGTGGAAGGTTGAGACCCAAAAGCCTTCAGAAGAACAGACTCATCCTCAGTAGGGCTTTTGGATTGCCAATCACCCCTCTGCCTAAGGATCTCAAGTATCTCCGCAAAGGAGATATCCTCAGAGGGGGATCGAGGGGGACCCTTCTGACTCCTCCAAGTCAGTGTCAAATGTCAGGGACTCCTGTGGGGAGTCCAAGTGCCTCCTCTTCCACAGTCTCTTTCTGGGTAGTTCCTTAGTGGAATGTGTTCTGATCCCCTGTGATGTAGGTTTCCCATGGTGTTTGTCGCAGAAATGGATGCAGTGTGCTATCCTTTTAGAAATGGTTTGCTTTGAAATGGTCTTGCCCACTGCCCCTGCAGCAAAGCTGACTAGCAGCTGGTCAGTTTTCCTGAAAGGCTTAGTCCTGTCCAGATAGAACTTAAGCAGCCTGTGGATGTCCAGGGAGTTCAGGATCCTTTCCCCTTTATTCTGAGGATTAGAGAAAAAAGTTGGCAAATGAATGGATTGGTTTAAAGGCACACTAGTTACCACCTTGGGCATAAATGATGGGTTAGTCCTAAAGGAAACCCTGTCCGCATGGAAGATAATGAAGAGTTCCACAGCCATAAGGGCCTGCAATTCAGACACTCTTCTTGCTGAAGTGATGGCTAGAAGTAAAGCTGTTCTCCATGAGAGGAATTTTAACTGCTGTAGCAGCAGGTTCAAAGGGAGGAAGCGCAAGCTCTTCCAATACAAAGTTAAGGTCCTAGGCTGGAGTGGGAGCTCTCCTGGGGGGGGGGGGTCTTACATTTTTGGCTCCTCTCAGGAACGGTTTGACCAGAAGATGAGAGAAGAAGAGGGGTGGCTCAGCATTATAATGAGCTGAGATGGCAGAGGCATAAATCTTAATTGAAGAGAAGGATAGGCCTTTGTGGCACACTTCTGTTAAGTAATCTAGTATATGAGGTAAGCTGGGCACAGTTGTGTCCATTCCCTGAGAGTGGCTCCAAGAACAGTATCTTTTCCACTTTTCCGAATAGGATTTTCTAGTACTAGGCCTCCATGCTTCAAGGATGACATCCAGCACCTGTTTGCTGAGAGTTGCTGGTGATGTGTTTAGGGGAAGAGCTGGGTTGCTAGGTTCAGGGTCTATAGCTGAGGATGCAAAATCTGGCCCTCCTGCTAGGACAGCAGGGAAGGAGTCTGAGGCAGGTGCCATGGTGGCACTACTGTCAGACTGCACAAAAGAGAGTACATCAGTGCTGGCTTGGCCAGTCTAGTGCAATCAGGATTGTCCTTGGCTTGGCCTGTTTGATCTTTAGTAGAACCTTCGAGAGGAGGGGCAGAGGGGGAAAGGCATAGATTGACAAGTTTTCCCGTGTAAAGGACAGGGCATCCACTTTCCATGCTTGGCTATGGGAAGTTCTCGAGCAATACTTGTTCAATTGATAGTTCTGAGGGGAAGCAAAGAGGTCCACCTCTAGTGCTCCCCACTTGTGCCTCAGAAGCGTGAATATGTTGGGTTCCAGTTTCCACTCATGTGGGTCCATTAGATTTCTGCTTAAGTCATCTGCCAGTGAATTCAGTTTGCCTGGCAGGTGCACTTGGTTGCTCAAAGCTGTGTTCCACAGAGCCATGGCTAATCTGAAGAGTGGGTAGGAATGGGTTCCCCCCTGCTTGTTTATGTACCAAATAACTGTGGTGTTGTCCTGGATAACATTTCTTTTTGACTGATATGCAGGTGCATTTGCTTTGGGCTCCATTGACCTTGAATGCATTGTCCTGCCATGTGATCCCCCCACGTATAGTCTGATCCGTCTGTTGTTGGGGTTTGGGCGGCAGGGGGTTGAGTGAAAAGGAGTCCCTTGATGTGGTAGCAGGCCTCTGCCCACCAAAGGAACTCTGTCCTTAGGCAAGGAATGATAGGAATCATTGTTTCCAGGTCATGAGAATGTTGATACCAGAAACTTTTTAAGTACCATTGAAGTTTCCTCAAATGCAGTCTTGCATATGGAATTAGTAGAATGCAAGAGGCCATGAACCCTCAGGCTTGCAGTATTTTTCTTGCAGATAGCTGGGTTTTGGTGGTCAGTAGATTGAAGTAGTTTGTCAAATAAATTTATTTTTCTGGAATGAGGAATGCCATCTGGGAAGTTGTGTTCAAACTTGCTCCCAGGAATACAATCTGTTGGCTGGACACCAGATGTGATTTCTTTTTGTTGATGGTGTACCCCAGTGAAGTTAGAAGTCTGTTTACAAATGTCAGGTGCTGTAGTAGCAATTCCTGACTGCCCACCTGAATCAGGCAATTGTCCAAGTATGGGTAAATTTGAATTCTTCTCTGCCTGCAATATGCAATGGCTGGAGCTAGGCATTTTTTGAATACGCTGGGTGCAGTAGAAAAGCCAAAGGGAAAGTGCAGAGAAGTGATGGTGCATAGCGCCTGCTCTGAAACGTAATATTACCTGCACGATTTCCTTATGGAGATGTGTAGATAAGCTTCTTTTAGGTCTAGGGTGGCTAGCCAGGAGTCCTTGGTTAGCATAGGAAGCAGCTGTTGGAGAATAAGCATTTTGAACTTTGGAACCACCAGAAAGGTGTTGAGAATAGACAGATCCAGGATAGGGCGACAAGAGTTTTCTTTTCTGGGTACCAGAAACAGTCTGGAATAAAGCCTTGTCCCCTTTGCTCAGCTGGAACAGGTTGAATAGCCTTGATATTGAGAAGAGAAAGTACTTGTTTTTGGGCCTCTGCCCACTGGTTTGGGGGGGGAGGTCTGGCCATTCGCTTGGGGTTGGCAATGAGTGGAAGTGGAATCTATATCCCGGGAAACAATGTTTAAGACCCATCTGTCCTGGGTAATGTACTTCCAGTTTTTTGCATGCAGGGCAAGTTTTCGTCCTAAAGGTGCAAGTACTTGAGCAAGGCTTGGAAGAGTTAAGGATAAGTCATTGTGAGATTTTACCATAGGATGGCGGCTTACTACTCCCTGTTTTAGAGGTGGGAGCACTTCACTGCTTAGATCTGTGCCTACCCAGAGACTGTAGTCTTGGTGGTCTGTTGCCCCTGGATTTGGACTGAGAAGGTTTGGGAGGGACTGGAAAAGACCAGTTTTTTGAAGGCCAATGCCTACTGAATCTAGGTGGCTGTACCTGTAGGAAATCTTTAACAGTTTGCATAATTTAGCTTTTTCCTCCATCCTTTTGAGGACGACTTCTGCTTTATTGCCAAAAAGACGTTCTTGGTTTAATGGTGCCTCTAGTAATTTTGCTTTGACATGGTCTGGCAAAGTTTGTTCCTTAAGCCAAGCATGCCTTCTAAGAACAGACCCAGTGACAGCAGCCCTGCAAGATGCTTCTAAGGCATCAAAACCACACTGCAAAGCATGTTTTACAACTTGGTTAGCAGAATGCATTAACTCTTGTAAATCCTCATGTTCTGCACAATCAGGAATCAACACCATTTTCTGTTTAATTAGTTCCATAATATGTTGCTGATACTTTAACATATGAAACCGGCAATTTAAAGCCCTGATGGCAAGAGTAGCAGAGGTATATAACTTCTTACACCATCCGTCTACAGCCCTAGAGTCCCTGTCTGAATGGGTAGGGTTTTTGACTGTTGTAGGCTTAATGCCTTTAGGCCCCTGAGAAATGGTCTCTGGATCCGCAGTAGGATTTTTAGAGAGAAATTTGTGGGAGTCAGGTACTCTGTAGTACCTGTCAGGTTTCCTGAGAGCTGGGGGCAAAGTATCAGGGGCAAGGCTGGATTCCAAGAAGACATCATCTACAATTTCCAGAACAAGAGGTATAGCTAGAAGGTCTCTGCTCGGGCAAGTTTAAAAATTCCCTGAGTCTCTTTTTGGACTGTGAGTAGTCCTGGCACTCCCAGTGGAAATGTTCTCTAAGGGTATGTAGGGTTTCACCAAAGGAAAAATCCTCTGGTGGGGAAGCAGAGGGAATGGCATTCTCTCCATCAGAATCCTCATAGGTAGATAAGGGTATGTCCTGGAAATCAGATGGATCAGTCAACAGACTCATGATCTGAAGAATAAGAAGGACAATCAGTTATTGGTCTTTTTGAGGGGGAAGGCTGGCTTCCCCTAATTAAAGTAATAAGATCTTCAGCCATTCTAAGCATTTGTTTCTGAGGCACGTGGGCCTGAGAATGTGCTTTGGTCATCAGTTTCCTAGGCGTAGTGTGAACTCTGGGCCTGAGAAATTCTGAATTTTTGGTTTGAAAAGAAGTCGTCTGTTTAATATCAAAATCGAAAGGCTTGAATACAACCTTAGAAGCCAGTGCCTGCACAGCAGCTCTGGACCCATCCAAGATTGAGACATCCACAGGAGAAGAAGAAGCCTCTCACGGCATACCGGACTACGAATGTGTCTCAGTAGAGGCCTGCGAATCTGTAGAGGCGGGTATCAGGGGCTACAAAGGCGCCTCACTGAGTACCAGCCTATGCGGTCTTGTCTGTCTTTATCCTTATGTTTTTTCAACAGATCGGTATTCGGATGGCTTATCAAAGCCATTTCAGAATACGGAGAACGAGAGCGAAAGAATTTAGCGACAAAGACAGCCCAACAATGAATAGTTTGGGCATTAAACAAAGCACAAAACCTACAGCGAGGAACGTCGTGGTCTGGGCCTAAACAGATGACGCAGTAAGAATGAAAATCTCTGTGAGGTATTTGCTTTCCACAGGCAAGACAATTGTTAACTTTTTCTGACATCGGTTAGAGGAAGAAAAAAGGATCCCCAACGGGGTACTTATCTTTTTTGAAGACTTTGGGTCTGAAACTCAGAAATGAAAATTTCAGGAGTCGGCTGACTGGCCACTTGTGAACTGCTTCTGCTTCGGGCACCACACGCCAAGAAAGACTGATGTAATGGCGTCGGCTGCGTGTTTTATACCCCTGACGACTTGACGTCATGGAAGAAGCAACAGCATCCAATGCAGAAATCCCAAGACTCTGGTATTCAGGCCGACTGAGGGCTACCTGCAGGTAGATAAACCAAGTCAGAGGCCCCTTGTCAGCAAAACAGCAGCTCCACAAATAGATCCTTAACGCAATTTTATTAACAGAATAAAACACAGCTTTTTCGCCACAATTATATGCTGCTTCATCAGAGGTAAAAGTAATGTGCCAGTAAAAAACACTACATAAGTATCCTGAAACCAGGAAGTGACATTGACCAACTTCCTAGAGTTCAACAAAGTTGCGTATTGTGTTTAAACCTAAAAAACGCCTTTGCAATCACATACTACAACTAGTTTAAAACATTGTGCAGAAAACCAGCTCACGTGTTAAGAAATATAAAAAAAATTATTATTAAAAATATATAATAAAAAATATGCTTCCATTAACCACATAAAGCATACTACACTTAACATCAATGTTTTTGCCTTAATGGTTTGTTATTAAAAATGTATATATACAACATGGCCATGACTGAAAGCTAAATAAACATCAGCCTAAACTAAAGTGTATAAATTGTTGCTGAATAATGACCTTGTTATGCATCAGTATAAATTGCTGATGTCATAAACTACTATTATTATTATGTTTAGTCGGGTTGAACTTGAGTAATGATGAGCTTGGTGCGAGTACGCTAGTAGCAAAGCAATGTGATTTTGCATTAAGTTTCATTACCACTTATAGTAGGAATACCAAAGGAATTTTAGCCATAATACGTAAGAACTGGCATTTCATAAACTCCAATTCTTATCTGACTGAAAAGTTAGGTAGTACACCTAGGTTTATTTTTAGAAGATCCAACAATCTCAAGGAAATGTTACAAAGGGATACATCACAACACACATTTAATAAAAAGAGAGGGATGCAGCAATGTGGTTTTTGTAAGTTTTGTAACAGGGTAAAAACAGGTGAAACATTTGTGGTGAGGGATAAAAAATACCTCATTCGCTTTCCTTTAAACTGTGAGAGTAAATCTATCATATACATAGCTATGTGTGACTGTTGCCAAGCGTTCTACATCGGAAAGACGGACCGCAGGGTCCGAGACCGGATGTATGAACATCTTTATGCCATCAGGAATGGAAGGAGTGAGAACGCTTTGGCAAAACATGTCGAAACAAATCCAGGCCATGGTTTCCACTTCATGGCCATTGACCATGTACCATTGAAGGCAAGGGGTGGCCCATTTTCATTAATATTGGAGAATCGGGAATTAGAATGGCAGTTGCGTCTGGATGCGTTTAGACATCCTGGACTTAACAGCAATTGTAATATTGCACCAGTATTGAAACTAAGAAGTTATCTTAGATAAACTAACTTGTGCAAAATGTATTTATCATAGGCAGTTTCACTAGTTGAAGATATGAATAGTTTAGGATGTGGTCCACTGATCAAAAAAGCGTTTTTGCACTGTACAGATAATAGTTGTTTATGACATCAGCATTTTATACTGATGCACAACAAGGTTATTATTCAGTAACAATGTATACATTTTAGTTTAGGCTGATGTTTAAATTAGCTTTCAGTCATGGTTATGTTGTATATATACATTTTTAATAACAAATGATTAAGTCAAAAACATTGATGTTAAGTGTAGTATGTTTTATGTGGTTAATGGAAGCATATTTTTTATTATATATTTTTAATAATAATTTTTTTTACATTTTCTAACATGTGAGCTGGTTTTCTGCATAATGTTTTAAACTAGTTGTAATATGTGATCGCAAAGGCGTTTTTTAGGTTTAAACACAATATGCAACTTTGTTGAATTCTAGGAAGTTGGTTTATGTCACTTCCTGGTTTCAGGATATTTATGTAGTGTCTTTTACTGGCACATTACTTTTACCTCTGATGAAGCTGCACATAATTGTGGCGAAAACGCTGTGTTTTATTCTGTTAATAAAATTGCATTAAGGATCTATTTGTGGAGCTGCTGTTTTGCTGACAAGGGGCCTCTGACTTGGTTTATCTTTGGTTTTCTTAATTTATTTGTTTTTCGGCTACCTGCAGGTAGATAACCCAAATGTGATGACTGCAACAGTGAAACACGAAGAACATCGGGGTGCTGTACTCTATAATGGGTCTAATGAGGGATGAGTACAGTGGGACAATGACCTACTTTTTTCTGGATGAAAAGCCCTTAGTGATGAGATGTGCTACACAGAAGGATTTCCTGACTGTTGTGGCGATGTGGTTATCCAAAGTGAGACCACTGTCCACCTGTGTCCCTAAGTCTCTCATCACACTTTTGGTGTTTAGTGTACTGCCACCTATGTGTTAATTCATGGGTACATGGCTTTGCCCAAAGGGGATAACTATACATTTCTTGGCATTAAGTTTGAGCCCATGGCTCTGGCACCAAGCATCTGTTTCTGTAAGGCCCTTTTGCAGAATATCCACACCATTTGGGGATTCAATAATGGCTCCCAGTTTGCAGTCATATGCGAACTCTGTTAGCCTGAGTCCCTCAGTGTTGGTCTGTACTTCAGAGAAGTAGATGCCAAACAAGAGCGGTCACAGGACTGAACCCTGAGGTACTCCACTTGTCACTTGTCTGGAGCTGGATTTAGAGTCGGCTACTTTTACCGTCTGGATTCTGTCAGTAAACCAGATGGCAACCCATCAAGTGATGTAGGGATGCCCAGCTTAGTAAGCTTATCTATGATTCCAGAGTAGGGGATGGTGTCGAAGGCCTTAGCGAGTTCCAGATGGGCTGTGTGGACCGCCTTACCCTCGTCCACAGCTCTGGAGACTGATTCAAAGAAGTTAATCAGGTTCGGGAGACAAGATCAGTCCTTCACGAACCTAAACTCGGTGGGGTCCACTGTTTGAAGGTTGCAATGCCTTGGTTTATAAGTTCCATGATAATGCGTTCCATGCCCTTACAGATCAGACTCGTCAGACTGATGGGATGGTAGTTCCCGGGATCCAAGGTGGATCTCCCCTTGTGGAGTGAGATAACTGTAGCTGTGAGACACTCAGTGGGCAAGAAGCCTGAGGTGAGGCTATGATTAAACAGGTTTACTATCAATTAGTCGATTGTAACGCAGTCGAAAATTAATATTGTCGAACCAAAATGTCGGGTCGCACAATATCGAATGAAGAACCTGCCGAACCAGATGTCCAAAAATGTCGATGTCGACATTTTCAAACTAAAAGCAAACTCAGAGACTGTCTGCCTCTCAAAGTTGCCAGACTACATTTCGTTTTTGCAGGGGGGCAAACCCCCCTGCACCCCACGTGGGGGTGTTGCACCCCCCACACCCCCCCCCTGCTTATATATAAAAAAGTCCGAGATAGCACTACAGTGAGGGTAACGGCACATTTCCCCGATCCCCACTATAGTGCGATCTGGCTTGTAATGTCGGAATTCACAACAGCGAATGCTGTATTGCATTCGCTGATGCAAGTTCCGACATTTCTTGTGTCGATGTTTTGAGTCAACAGACGGCTTACTCGACATTTTGTAAATCGCACAAGTTGCGATCGAGAAATTGTTAGTAAACCGATTCAACATGATACTTAGGTGAGGTGCCAGTTCATTTTGTAGTTCATGTAGTACACAGCCCAGGATGTCATCTGGTCCCATGGATGCTGTACTCTTAGCTTTGGAGAGTGCGGTTTCTACCTGTGTAGCCGGGATTAGGGAAATTTGGCAATCTTTTGGTATTGAGATGGGCCCTTTAGGGGGTGGGGGGGGTGAATTTGGCACTAAATCGATCTGCCAAGATATTGGTAATATCCTTGGGATCAGTATATTTAATGCCATTCTGTTGTAGCTCAGAGCAGATCTGAGCATTGCCATTTAGATTCTTGACATAAATATAGAATGCCTTGTGGGTGTCTTTGGAATCTTTAGCAATTTTATTTTCATTACTAGCTTTGGAGGATACTATGCGTCCTGAAGGTCTACACAGCACATCCAATCATCTTTCTGCAGGAAGGGCAGAATGGACTGTAACGTGACCATTCGGAACTTTGAGTTGGCAACTGACGTGTTGAAGAGTGTACGATCCAGAATGGTTCTGAAGTCCCCAGTCTTTATGGGCACTAATAAGAAATATGAGTAAAAGGCACATCTGAGCTGGTCCAGGGGGACACTTTGCATGACTCTTTTTGGGAGCAGCTTTGCAATCTCTAGTGTTGCAGCCTCCCGCTGATTGGGTGAAACACTGGGGAGGATCGTCCATTGAGGAGGTTTTTGGAAAACTGGTATAGAATAGCCTCTGGATATAATCTTTAAAACCCAACAATCTTGTGTGATGGCTTCTCAGGCTGTTAGGTGTACAGTTAAACGTCCTCCAACTGCCTCCAGAGTAGAGCAGCTGGGCAATCCTTCAGGATCACGGATTGGGCCTGTCTGAGAAAGTCTTGAGAACCATGACTCACTGGAATCCCGCTGCCAAGAGGGGAATGCTTCTGTTATTGTAACCGTTTACATCTCTGCCACTGGGAGAAAGGTATCCTTGTGAATCCTGAAAAGGACCCTGCGAATTACAGAACCACATCTTTTTACCTTTGAACTGGTTCCTGGAAAAGGACTGTTGTGGGGTAGAGAACCGTATCCCAACGGCAAACAGGGTCTTCCCATCCTTTTCACTTTGGGAGTGCGGGTCTTTAACTGTTGGACCAAAAAGGGTCGATCCATCAAAGGGAGCATTGACAAAAGATAGCTTGTGGCATCTGACCGCAATGCCTGATATGGCAGCCCGTGAGGTACCCTCTGCCACATGAGAAGATTAACATCATGGACGTGTTGAAAATGTACTGGAGGGTGGCCATTCTTGAGGAACAGGATTTCTGTTCCTCAGTAGACATGGACCCTGGGACCAAGCTAGAGAGTTCCTTGACCATGTCCATCTGTAGCTGGGTTACGTGTGCCAGGTAGTTCTGCACTCACAATGTGAAGGTCGCAGAAGCATAAATCAGCTTTCTGAATCTGTCCAAAACCCTAGATGCTCTGTTAGTGGCACGGACGGTGGAACTCTGCTGGGCTAGCTCCTCCTTTTTGGTGGCACCTGCAACCCGTATGGCATGCACAGGAATCCCTTTCGTCCAATGTGGTCATCAGCAAGGGCACTAACAATCTTACCAGGTCACTTAGGGATAGGTTCCACTGTGTCTGGTTCCTTCCACGCCCTGCAGGACACAAGGTCGATAAGAGGGTCCGCTGGGGGGGGGGCACCCAAGACGTATATGGGCCTGACCCAAAGGGTTCCAGAAACACAGATTTTTCTGGACTAGGGCTTTTGGAAGACCAACCACTCTTCTGGGAGTGGATGTCTATGATGTCTCCAAATCAGCCATCTTTGGGTAGAGATCTGGGGAACCCTTATCCTTCATTGAGATCAGTGTCTTCAGTGAGGGATTCCAAAGGGGAATCCAGGTGTCTCCTTTCACATGTACGTTTCTGAGGGGACTCTTCAGTGGTGTGTTCTGGAGAGGCATCAGAAGACTTTGGGGGTTCCAAATGGGAAACATGCTGGAAATCCTTCTGGGCAGGCTGTCCTGGAGGGGACAGAGTAGAGGACTCCGGCACAGATGCAGCTGGGGGGTGAGGGGACCAGAGTCCAAAGCAGAGTCAAGGCTCTTCTGGGTGCAGAAAGAACCCTCTCCACCACCTCGAAAGCCAAGAGAGTGAAACACCCGCTGGAGCTGAAGCTGTCGACAGGAAAGCTCTGTGAGCCCCAAACACCTCCAGATCCAAGTGCAGAGTCAAAGCCAAACTGTCAAACACCTAAGCCCCATGAGGAAGAGACAGCTCTGAAAATTTTGTAGCCGATGTCAACCCCTCGGAATCTGTGCCGAATCTACGTCTCCAAGAATCGCTAGGCTCCAAAACTATCGGAGCCGGGCGAGACAGGGAGACTGTCGGAGTAGAGGTAACCATACTTGTCAGCTCCAATGTCCTGACTCCAGCGAGGCTGGGACCCGATAACTGTGAAATCTAGGGTCGGATTGGAGAAGGAGTAATAGCAGCGAAGTCCAGGATATTGCTTGCAGATCCAGGAGGGGATGGAGCAGGCAAGATCCCCAGCTTGATCTGTGCCGTGAGGAATTTTACCATCATACTGTCCACCTCGGCTTTGGAGAAGCTATGGGAGGACCTAACAGAGGAAGACACAGACTCAGGGAAGAAACTACAGCTCTAACGAGGAGGGGAGGCTTGAATAACTATTGGAGCCGAAGCAGTCAGCTCAGAGGGCCCCGGAATTTTGGAGGGAGGATCCTCGACAGCCAAGATCTGCTGGGGAATCTCTTCTTATCCTTATATTTCTTGGTGGAGGATTGAGCCCTTGAACTGGAAGGGGTGGCTGAAGAAGAAGAACTTGGAAGGAGCCCCTTCACAATAAGTTTGTTCGGGCAATCGATAAGTACCCGTTGGTTAAAACTGGCACAGACAGAACATGAGGACTGCAGATAATCCATCCTTAAACAAACACGGTCGGCATGTGCATCAGAGAGTGGAATTTTGTGCCCACAAGTACTGCACTTTTTAAACCAGTAGGTTTAGTATCAGCCATGCTCAAAAAAGGCAACAGCAGCAGCAGCAATGAACTAACCCTACAAGCAAATGATCTGAACAAGTAAGCACACCACTAGAAAAAACTACTATTATTATTATTTTTTTTAATATATGTATGACTAGGAACAATAAAAAAAAACATACAGATATAAAGGGTCTGGCTCAACCAGAAGGTAGGGAATGTGAGGAAAAAGACTCCAAAAAAATAATTTCACTGACAAACCGGAGGTAGAACAAAGAGTGAAGGCTAAGAGGAGACGGAGCTAAGCACCAAAACCTGAAAAGTTTTCAAAGACATCACTCACTAACTGAAGAATTTCCTGAGAAGCTCAGAGTACAGAACCGGATGCTTGGCTAAACGTGGCAAATGAAAGCTGAAGGATTTGGAGGAGAAGGGTATCATTGGTAGGGGAGGAGCTCAGAGATGGAGCCCACGGCTTTGTTATATGGCCAAGTCGGATCTGATGTGCGGATGCAAAACCCACATTTTGTAGAGCAAATGAAGGCAACATCAGATCACATTTTTCAACCAGCTCTTGGTTTCCTAGAGAAGGATCTTTGAGGGGTTGTTCATACCTGGAGAGTGTTCTTTACCTTAGGGCCAAACAAAGAACTTTCATCAAAGGGTGCATGACAAAGAAGGACTTAAAGGGTTCCAAAAAAATCATACAAGCACATCCAGGCATGCCTTCTAATGAAAATGCCTGAACCTGCCACCCCTGAGGTAACTTCAGCCACATGTGAAATGAGCCTCGTGGACAAATTCATGACTGTCTGTAAGGTAGCCAACTGTGAGGCAATAGAGCTCTGCATCTTGGAGGTACTAGTCCCATAGACAGATTTGGAGAGCTATTTAATCAAATCCATCTGCAATCTAGTAAAGTGCACTAAATAATTCCATGACCTGAGTGTAAAGGTGAATGAAACATGTACATACTTCCCAAATCTGTCCAACACCCTGGACTCCCTTGTTGGGGTGGGGGGGTGGACAGATTACCTCTGTCCCGCAAGTTCTTTCTTCATGGCTGCCGCTATGACCATAGAATCTATTGGTACTCCTTTGCTCAAAAACTCTCTTTTGGTGGTGCCAGGAGCCTGTCTGGTGTCTTGGGGATCAGCACAACACAGTTGGGTTCCTTCCATGCCCACCAAGAAATCAAATCAAGGAGCTTGTTGGCGGGCAGAGTCACCAAGGAGGTAGGCTTCCTGGAAATACCAACTCCTCTTGGGAAGGGTTATCAGTAGACCAACCACCCCTTTACTTGATTTCCAGGATGTCTCCAAAGGGAATGTCATCAGGTGGTGATCTTGGGGACCCTTCCCTCCCCGATCAAAATTGGTATCTTCAGTGACAAACTCCTAAAGAGAATGGAAGTGCCTCCTCTTGTACTTTCTCTTCCTAGGGGCTTTATAGGTTGGGTGTTCTGGAGAAGTATCGGAAGAAATAAGTATACATGCTGGGTAACCTAGAGACTTTGGACTGGCTGTCCCTGTGGAGTAGAGTGATGAGGCTCAAGACACAAAGACATACAGGATCCATAGGGAAGATTCAGGGGTGGTGGAACAATCTGTCCTCCAGAAGCACAAAGCACTCCTCTCCCACCTCAAAGGCAGAGTGCTCAGACAAGGAAGCTGAAGGAGCCAAGAAGACATGCTTCCAGACCATCGGTTCCCTCAGACCCGAAGACAGTCTACCAGAGGCAGAAGTCGGGACCAAGCTGTCCAATGTTGAGGCTCTGATGGGCAAACACAGCTCCGACAACTTCACAGTCGACTAACACCTTGGATCTGACAACGACGCTTCAGCTCCTATAGTCATCCAGTTCAGACACTCTCGGAACCAGTGCACTCAGAGAATGTGTTGGACCTGAAGATACAACAATCTTTGGACCTGACACAGATGGTCCTGGAAGACTTGGATCCAAGGGCTACAAAACCAACTGTCAGATCGGAAAAGGAGCAGAGAGAGGCAGTGTAATACTAGTAAAGGTCTGGTAGGAGCTGGGAGAACTCCTATCTGAATCTTTGCAGAGAGAAATTTCCTCATTATCCTATCCATGTCAGCTTCTGTCAGGCTCCTGGAAGAATGAGGGGATGAGACCTCTGAACGGAATCTGGAATGCTGGCATCTGAATGGCACTTTGGAGGGGACCAGATCCAAAAAGGACGCATACCTAGTTATAGGTAAGTGTTATGGATCTGAGGCTACTGGATCCGATGAAGCCAACTGGACATCTGACGCCAACGAATCTAAAGATTTAGTCCTCGGATCTGACGTTTTAGACAGTTTTCTGGCAGGTTCAGTGGTTGGATCTGAGGAAGGAGTGGAGGATCCAGATCGATCCGACAGCCTTTTTATGTGCTCTTTTTTGTCAGGCTTAGAGGGTTGAGCTCCAGATAGCGATTCTGAGAAGGTCGTAGGGAGAAGAACTTTCAGAATAAGTATATTTTTGCGATCTACCAGAACACAGGGATTAAAGGTCTTGCAGATCTCACAATCAACTTTAAATGAGCAGGGCCCAAACAACAGACACACAAATTGTGTGCATCGGAAAGAGGAATCTTGTGCCCACACTGCTTGCATTTTTTAAACCCTGAATGCTTTTCAGCCATCTTAACAAAATATATACTATAGAGAAATAATTTTTTTTTTAATAAAGAAAGAAAAAGGAAAGATGAAATTACCAACTATAGTAAATGAAAGGGGAAAGGTAAAATACCAACAATGGTAGAAATACACTAAAAAGTGCAGGATAAGGGAGGATAAACAGAAAGTAATTAGCACAAAGTAAGGAGAGAAGAATGTAAGTATTTAATTCACTTAACTGACAATGTTTGAGAGCTCACAGTGACCACGTCCATACGTGAAGGCAGCAAATGAGATCTGAGGTATGTTAGGGGAATGCAGCATTATGGGTAAGGGAGTAGCTCGAGCGTTTCCAGTTGCCACGAGCTGTAAAAAGCGGCAGAGTTTGATCCGAAGGTCAGATCCAAATCCAAATGTTGAGTAATGAATGAAAATTGACAACATCAGATTTACTATTATGGGTAAAGTTCTTTGTGACTAAAAACTGGATAAAAAGAGAAGAACTCTCATGTCTTTTATGGAAATCTTGCATCGAGTCATTTCTAGATTCTCAGAAATTTACTTACAAATTTCTGTTATATTATTAGCAAGCATCTAAATGTACAGAGCTATTGTACAAACATTTGTAGTGAAAATCCTCAATCTAAAGAGAGTTCTTATGTTTCATTAAGTACTATTACAATAGGTATTATGCATGTGGTACACACCATCTGTTTAATATGTGATTATTTAGATTTGCATTGCAGCCCATTTTAAGAAATTGCACCATTTCTGCATGGGATTGGGGTGTCACATCAATAGTGACCATCACCTTGAGCCACTGCTCCCACAACCAGGTGTCTAGTCCTGTCACAGTTTTTCTGTACCCCCTCCCCCCACCACACCCTCACACTCAGACCTATAGCCAATTTAAAGTTACTAGTCCACCTAATGCATGTCTTTGGAATGTGGCAGGAAACTGGAGCACCAGCAGAAAATCTCACATGAACACAGGGAGGACATGCACATTCCATGAAGAAGGCACCCCAGCCAAAAACTGAACCCCAAAACCTCTTGCTGTGAGTAGAAAATGCTACCTGCTGTGCCACTCACACTGATATTCATATTGTCTTCCATTTTCTACAGAAAATATATAGAGTAGATTTTATACAGTTGTTTTACACAGTTCAGAACATTGCAAATGTGCTTTCTGATAATTCTTTGAAAAAGAAGAAGAGGTTTCAAGATTCTATTATCTACACTGTAGAACTGCTTCAATGTCAGACACCTACATTAAACTGTATAACTGTACAGTTAAAACGTACAGTTTATGTGAACTTGTCATAACAGCAGATGATTAAATGATCATTGCTGAAGTAGCCTTAGCTATTTGGGTTACATCCTACAAGGATACAACAGCTGGCCAATTTCCACAGCTTCACGGCACCTTCCACACACACTCAGGCAGCTCCAGATAAGCTGTCTAAAAACTGAGGTTTGAGTGCCAAGCCCTTCAGCACTTTCATGCCAACTGAGACAGGCAAGCTGAGCCTTGATAAGACATAACTAGGAGTAAAACTATATGCATATATACACACTGTGGCATAATTAAAAAAAAAAAAAAAAGTACAGAAGGAAGCAAGCAGGGACTGGCTACTCCAGCAGTGGTCATTCAAATATCTACTACTTACATAACTGTACTATGTACATCACACTGATCACTGCTGCAGTAGCGTTAGCTATATGGGTTGACTACCCTAGCTTACTACATTTGGTAGGTAGAAGGGGAAGGGTCCAGGAGCCACTGGAGAATGGTCAGAGCAAAGCCTGATCTAGACCTAGAGAATGAATCAAGCTTATAAGTGCTTTGTACAGTAAATACAGAAGACCATGTTGCGGCTACTACAATTCAACCCATTGCAAAAAGCCACTGAAGAAGCCAAGGCCCTGGTAGAATGGGGCCTGGAACAGTTTTGTACTGGTGAGAATAACAAAAGTTAATAGTCTGGGACAACCACTTGGAAATGTACAGCTGATCCATAGATATGAAAGATTTTTATTCTGTCAAGACAGTAATCGAGTTGTCTGTGAACATCCAGGGTATGAAAGTATCCTTTTTCCCTCATTTTCAGGTTCAAGATATAAAACCAGGAGATGGATAGTTTGGCTTAAAGTAAACTCAGACAACACCTTAGGCATAAAAGAAGGATAAGTTGTCAAATAAACCCTAACACTGAGGAAAATGAGAAAGGATGGACTCACCATCAGAGCTTGCAACACAGATACTCTTCTTGCAGAGGACACAGCAAACAGTAAAACAATTTTCTATGTTAAGAACCTCAAGTCAACCACATGAGCAGATTCAAAGCTTCTCTAACACAAAATTAAGATCCCAAGGAGGAGCCATTGATTTTCTTGTAAGCCTCCTATGCAAAACCCCGTTCAAAAGCATTTTATAGGTTCATAGGAGGTACTAGGCTAGAGGCCCTACAGCCTTTACAAACCTAGCCATGTTAATCCCAGGTATCTCCACTTGTTCTTTTTGGGTAGTTCACAGAACGAATTTATGAACAGAGTGGGTCTGTGATCAACACCAGCTACTCCTGTCCATGAGGAACATGAGTGCCACCCCAAGGGGTGAATCTGTGGTCTCCCGTCCAATTATCTAGGTTTCGTATGAACAGGGTCAGTCAGGAGCTCTCTTTTACATGACTAGGAAATCTATTCTATTTTGACATTAGAATGCATTAAAAGAGGAGGACCCGTGGGCAGACATGCTGAAATACCGATAAATGAATCTTGATGTAGGAGTAAGACAGGGCAAAAGATAGTAACTCACACAAATAGTGTAAAAGCAGGGAAACACTAGCCCTGAATGGGTGCTGGTTATGTGGTTGGTCCAATTAGAAAACCTTTTTTTTCCCATTTGCTAATATATGATTTTATAGTAGCAGGCTTTCTTGCCTCCATTAGTACCTGCTGCACATCCTCAGTAAAGAAACGGCCTTAAAGAGAATTAAGACCATCATCCAGACACTCAGTTGATGTTGACTGGGGTTGGGCTGTATCAAATATCCCTGTTCTTTTGTGAGTAGATCCATTCTGTGAGGAAGATTGTAATAATTTCCCCTGGCCACTTCCAAAAGAAGGGAGAACAACTGTTGCCTGGGCCAGAACGGAGTCACTACAATGATCTTGGGGGAATCATTTTCAAGCTACAAAAAGATCCTTTATATCAGTGGAAAGGGTGAAAAGTATATAGGAACATTCCTGACCAAGGAAAAGAAAAAATATCCATCTTCCAGGCCTTCTTGCATGGTGCCCTGGAGTAGAATTTTGCCAGCTGACTGTTCAGAGATAAGGCACAGACGTCTACTTCACTTGGATCAACTCTTGGAAGACCCCTTGATCTTGTTTCCATTTGTAAGAGTCTGCCTTTGTCCAGCACGCTCATCAGCCACACAGTTTTTGTCCTGACAGGATGCCTACAGAGTAGGACTGTGCTGTGAAGCTATATCCCAAACTAACACGGCTAGTCCACAAAGGGGGTATCACCTGGTTACACATTGCTTGTTGATGTACCAAATAACTGTAGCTTGTCTATAACACCAAGAAGATCACTCAGAGTTCACTGCCTCAATCAGAGCAAACATCTCTTACATGTATGTGCTTGAGTCTCCCAAACATCTTACACTTTTATCCGTCCTAAAATTGCTCCGCAAGCAAAGTCTGAGCAGGCTGTGATGACTGACTGCTTTACAGTTGGAGATGGGGTGGCCTGGATTTAGGGATTTGCTGACTCTACCAAGTGATTTTTCTTCTGACAATACCACTGTATCTTTCTCTTGTGGGGTCTTGCCAATGGGATCATAAGAATCACAGATGTCAGAAGACCCAAAATCCTGAGGTATTCCCTCATAGTGACCAAAGTCTGAGTGGAAAACCCTAACAATACAGCTAGGTACAGATCTATTTTTTCCTGTGAAAGAAAAGCTCTTTGAACTGAGGTGTGAAGCAGACACCCAGGAACAGAATCCTGTGTGATGCAGTCAAAGACTTAGATCTTCTCCTGGAAACTCGGCCTGCATAACAGATTTTTCACCCAAGTGAGATATTCCTGACACTCTAGAAAGACAAGCAAGTTGTCTAAATATGTTAAAATGCGGATACTTTGCAGCCTGCAAAGAGGTACAACTGCAGCTAGACACATTGTGAACACTCTTGGTGTAGTGGATAGCCCAAAGGGTAAGGCACAGAACTGATAATGGGATCCAGGACACACAAAGCCTTAAAAAACGCTGAAAGTCCAGATGAACAGGGATGTGATAAGCATCTTTAAAATCTAGTGTTACCAGAAAACATAAATGAGGAAGAAAGAATACCACATTGTGAAGTGACAGCAATTTGAACTTGGACACTACCACATATTGGTTTAGGAAAGAAAGATCCAGAGCTGGTCTCCAACCAGTGAATAAAAAGTTTTCCAAATATAGGAAAAAAGGAACCATATTTATCACTCCCTGAGACATATGTTGAAGGACGGGGTAAACAGAGGAGTCTGATCTGATGGATGAAGAATTAAATTCGGAAAGGAGAAATTTCCTCCCACTGCCATCTGCAACCTTGATGAATGATCTTCAGAACCCATATGTCTGAAATTATGTACTCACCATAACTAGGCATCTGTGTCATCCATTTTCTTTCTTCCTCACTTATTGGTTATTGGATCTGTCTCAGTGATGTACTTTAGACTTCGGATCCAACTCTTGAGCTCGTCCCTCTACCAGTAATGCCCCACTCCATCCCCTCTGCCACAGATCAAGTTTGCTGCTCTATTTCCCAATAGCTGAAGAGAAACAGATACAGCCAGATGGAATAGACAGAGCTCAAAACTGGAATGGAAGGTTCCAAAACACAGTCCAGCATGTCCTTCCAGTAGAAAAAAAGGATGGGGGATGGATGGGAGAGGAGATGAGGAAGAATGAAAATGGACAACACAGATGCCTAGTTATGATGAGTACATAACTTATAAATCTGATTTTATCCTTTTCATTCTTCCTCATTTATGGGACAGAGTCCCCAGCTATGGTGGTGGCCCACATGGAAGGATATTCCAGAGTACTGCCAAACAAAAGGAGACTGTTTCTAGAAATAATGTCCAATTTGCAATGTGAAACAAAGGTACGAGTCTTGGACCATGCAGCTGCTGCACAAATTTCATCAATAGACATTTTTGACCAAAAAGTGGATGAAGTAGTCATGGATCTAGTTGAATGAGCTTGGGGAGGTTTCGGTAATGTCACACCCTTTCTAGAATAAATCCATGAAATACAGTCTATAATCCATTTAGCTAGGGTAACTTTGGAAACTGGTTGGACTACGCGAGTTGCAGAAAAAGATATAAAAAACTTTTCTGACTTTCTAAAGTGTCTTGTCTTGTGAAGGTAAAAATGTAGTTGTCTGTGCACATCAAGAAGGTGTAGCATGTATTCTCCTTTATTGGAAACATTAGGACAGAAAACTGGCAAGTCAATGGACTGGTTGGTGTTATTTTCAGAAGCCACTTTAAGTAAAATAAGAAGGGTTAGTCCACAGAGAAACCCTATCTTTATGAAAAACAATGTAAGGGGTCTTTGCTGAATGAGCATGGAGTTCAGATATTGTTTTTGCTGAAGTGACAGCTAACAAAAAAAAGTCTTCCACGACAGACACTTTAGGTCAGATTTAAATGACAGTTCAAATGTTTTTTTTTTTTTTTTTTTTTAAGCAAATACCTTTATTAAATTATCATGTACGAGAGTCAAGCAATGTTACATTTATATAAATGACAATAAACCGCAGAAACACAGTCTCAGTTGCAAACATTATACATTCGAACCTGTGCGACACAACTGTATTTCCAAACATTACACATCACTTTTAACATATTTGCTCACTGTCAACCATTGCATAATTCATTCAAATCCTGCCTTCTTTTAAAACTTGTTCCTCCTCTGCATGTATTGATCCCACAGTTCCCATTTTTTTTCCTATGCAATTTGCTCCTACTCTTTTCTAAAGATCACAGTTCCAGTTGTTTTATCTCTGTTACTATCATCATTACTTCTAGTAAAGTTAGTTTAGACTTTGATTTCCATTTTCTAGTAATTGTTTTTTGGCGGCCATCATAATTAGACTCAGCAAAGCCTTACTATGTCTAGACTATTCCGAGTTTGTATCATAGCTAAAAAAAATAATTTCCCTAGTCACTCCAACTTGCTCACCCAGCATCTCCGACGGAGCAGTTTGCAGGGAATTTTTAAATTCTTCCGACTCAATACACTCCCAGAAAATATGTTCCCAGTTACCTCTTTCTGCCCTATCACACCTCCAACATTTACTGTCTAACTGAGGAAAAATTCTTTGAAATCCGCTTGCGGTATAAAAATACTAAGCACTTCTGGGAAAGATCCAAAATCATCTAGATTTTGTTGCATATTTGGGAGACATACATATACCCTCCCATTATTTCTTTGTGAATTGCTTATCTAATATCTCTTATCAGTCCTTCCTAAAAACCTCTGGTTCTTATTTACTTATATATTTGACATTTGTTGACAGGGTTAGTCCGACTGAGCCGAAGCCCTTTTTCAGTGGAGGCCTGGGGAGAAAAGCTCCACAATTTACAATGCATGTAAAATAACAAAAGTAAAGTAACGTAACAAAACATAGATGCAGTCAGATTATAAAAACATTAATTAACAGTACATGCTTAACCTACACAGAGTAAGAACATTCTACATTTTGAACATAATCAACACCATCAGTTCAGTGAGTGGTAACAGTAGTAAGTGAGACAGCATAACTGCTGTGTATCAAGAGGTTTCCTCATCTGTAATAGTAATTTAAGTGTAGAAGAGTAGAATGGGTACAGATCAAAGTAAACTTATGACTGAGGATAGCTGAAGGACATGGTGTTAGGGGAGTGTGAGATGAATGGTGTGGAGTAGTTAGTCAAGGAGGGTGGTTGCAGTGACAGAGCCATACACTGTTTAGATACATTTTTGTAGCAATTTTGAATTTATGTTGGTGATGGATATTTCTAATAACCAAGGAAAGCTTATTCCAAAATTGAGCTGGGGAGTAACTGTACAGGTTTTGTCCTATTTTGGTTTTAGGCTTGTAAATTTGAAGAAGGGTTTGTTCTGCGTTTCACAAAGACCTAGATGGGTAGTAGGGGGGAGAGTAGTGAGACAATATTGGGACAGGAAGAGGGCAGGTACAATATAGAGTGTATAATGTGAAGTTGGGAGATGAGCAGATGGTGGGGGAGTTCTAGCCAGTTTAATTTTCTCAGAGCAAGACAGTGGTGTGATTGGTAGGAAAGGTCAGCTGTAAACCTAGCTACTTTATTGTAGGTGTCTTCAAGTTTTGAGAGGAGCGACGTTTGAAGATTAGTCAGAATTTGGGAGCCATACAATAGGGTGGGGAGAAGGCAGGCGTAGGACAGGGAGAGTTTGGCTTTATTTGACAAGAATTTTTTGTTCCTGTAAAGCAGACCCAATTTTAGATGGGTTTTCTTAATGACGTTGAGAATATGCTAGACAAATTTAAGATGGTCATCGATGATGACCCCTAGTAGCTTGGTGTGAGATTCCATGGTGATAGGAGTGCTATTAAGGGATGAGACTGAGAAGAAAGGTTTGAGATGATTCACAGATTTGGAGATGAAAAACAGGAGTTTTTTTTTTTTGGATTAAGAATTTAGCTGGTTCTTGGTAAGCCAGGTTTCAGTGGATAAGAAGGATTCCTGTGTTCTTGTATTTAAGTCAGAGAGAGCATCAGATATGGTAATAACTGTGGAGTCATCCGCATATTGCACAATTGATAACTGTGGACAAGAGGTAGACAATAGGTTAGTAAAGATATTAAACAATAGTGGGTCAAGGATAGAACCTTCAGGAACACCCACCTGGAGAGGTAGAGATGGAGAAATTGCAGAAAGCCATTTAACAGATTGAAGTCCATCATTGAGGTAGCTAGTGAACCAGGAGATAGTGGAGGTGGGACAGGTTGAGTTCAGAGAGTTTAAGAGGAGCGGGTGGGAGACTGTGTCAAAAGCCTTACAGAGGTCAAGAAATAGGTATGAGACAAGTTTGTTTTGATCCCTGGTTTGGGATATGGTGTTTACAAAGGTGATAAGGGCAGTGGAGGTGCTGTACTTAGGGCGAAAGTAGAGGTGAGTAGGATCTCCTGTAACAGGTAGTGAACAATCTGATTGTGTACACATTTCTCTAGAAGTTTGGAAAGGGGGGGGGGATAGGATTGTAATTGGCCAAAGGTTAGCAAGTTCAGAGGAATTACCTCCCTTGGGGATGGGCAGGGTATAGAATTGTTTCCAGATAGTCAGCACCTTAGATTCAGCTACAGAGCTGTTAATAAGTATAGAGATGGGAAGAGCAAGAGAGTTTGCAGCTTAATGGAGAAAGAGGGGGATAGATTATCTACAGAGGGGGAGCAGGGTTCAAGCTTTGGAAGCAAGGTTTTAATGTAGTTAGTGGATACCGGTTTCAGCGAGAAAGCCTGAGATGGGTTGGAAGGTGTGTGAAGGTTGGGGGGGGGGTTGCATTTTGGTTGGGATTGGAGTGAACAAGGGGGTTAGAAATACAGGAAATTAACTCAGGGGTGGGAGGGAATGGGGATACGATAGGCAAACAGAGCGGGAAGAGCCACAGAGAGGATCAATGTGGTGTGACAGAGTCAATCAGTGAAAGTAAGTGAGAGCAAGGGAAGGCACAGAAGTACATTTACAAGATAAGAGTGAGCTTAATAGAACAAAGAAGTGAGTACTTAAGAGTTGTTTTCTAAGGAGTAAGCTTGGAAATAATCAGGGGTGGTTAGGGAGCTGTGGTGTGTAGGGGCTTGGCAGAAGTATGTTTGATTAGTTAAAGAAACTGGGGAGAGCAATAGGAAGAAACTATGTAAGGGTCTAGTGGGGGGGGGTGAGAACCCAGTAGTGTGCAAGATTCGGAGCCAGTAGGCTTAAGCAGTATTACAGAGGTATAAAGTTTAGGGACCTATAGAACTTTTCTTAGGTGAAGATCGTCCAGCAGTGGACACAACTCCTGGAGGGCAGGGCTCATTCCAGGGAGCAAAGTCTTAGTGGGTGGGAGGATTTCAGTAGCAGCCAAAGGGACAGCAGGCTAAGAGGGAAAAAAATACATAAAGGTTAATTTTAAGAGGGCTGAAAATAAGTAATGGAAATATGGAAATGGGGTGGGTATTAAATGTACACCATAAAATAAGTGGATGAGATAGGAGAGGACATGAATGGATAGATAGAGATAACAGCAAACAACAATATCATTGGTTAAGTAAAAGACAATACACCCAATCAGTTAAACCAGTAATCTAACACAGTGAGTGTGAGATAGCATTCTTATATGAAGCTACGACTTCATAATGAAAATAATTAGGCAGCATTTTTAAAACTGTGCTTTACATCAGTGGATTGACCAGTTATGTAAGTTGTGCTTTAAAGACAATCAGTGCACTGTGATTGACTCTTACAGTTATCATGCAATATTTTATATGCTGTGCTAATTATTCCTTTCTTAATGGCAACTTCTGTTCTAGAGTTTACTAAAAACTCCACCAGTGCTGGTCTTTCATTTAAGACCCCCTTATTTCTTTCTCTTTGCCTATACTCTATCAATCCTTGATATGGAAGGCAATCTTTAGCCTGCAGTACAAGTAATTCTTGGCATCTTGCCATTCTATTACCTTTCCCTCTCTAGTTATTTGCTCCCGGTACCTTGGTTCTTTTGCCAGTTTTCTCCAATACATTCCTGACTCATCTTGCCTACTGTCTCTGTATCTCTTATTGCAGTCTATCGGTAAAATCTCCTTTCTCCATTCCTGTGCTGGCTTATTGCTTATAAGACCTTCTGCTACTTTATGAATACAATATTCTGTATGACTACTGATGTTCTCCTTAAAGGTGTGCATCCAAAATCCCAGTGTCTCTCTGTTAATTGAGCTTCCCTCCTGTTTCATCATCATCTCTTTCCACTTTGAATTACACTTTTCTGCTTCTGCTAGCTATGTATAGGAGCCTTAAACTGTGCTGCTCTGAAATACCCCTTCAACTCGGGTAATCGCAATCTGCCCAGTTCGACTGGAAGAATAAGCTTATCCCACTTGACTCTTGCTGTCTTCCCATCCCACATAAAGTCCTTCAGCTCTTCTCTGGTTAATAAAAAATATGTCTGACCAGTGTATGAGACTAAAGGGACTAAAAACATTTTAACTGCTTGTATCTTACTATCAATAACCATATAACAGAGCTTCCATTTTCTCAATTTTTGTATTCTTTTATTTAGTCTCTTCCCACATATCCTTAGCTGCCACACCAGCATCATTTTTAATCCATACTCCTAAATACTTCATTTTATCATGGCCCCATACATATGGATATTGCTGAACCAGTTCGTATGTGGGTACATAATTTAATGCTATTGCTTTTATTTTTGCTTCACTAATTTTGTATCCTGAAAAGGTCTGAAACTGTCTCAATATGTTCCACAACACTGTAATGTCTCTTTCTGGTTTTGGCAGGTATAAAATAATGTCATCGGCAAACAGAGATTCTTGACTACCATACCAATTACATCCTTGAATTTTTGAGTCACTTTCTTTGCCAATGGTTCTTAATATAATGCAAATAATAAAGGGGAGAGAGGAGACCCCTGTCTGATTCCTTTGACAGTTTGGTTGTTTTTTATGTTAAACCTTCAAGTACCGCAGTAAGATCCCAAGGTGGTGAGGGATCCTTTATTGGAGGTCTCATAAGAAAAATGCTTTTCATAAAGGCCTTACATAATCTAGAAGGAGGCAAGAGAAAGGACTTATTCCCTGTGTGGAAATTTGAAATTGCTGCCAACTGAAGTTTAACCGTAAAGAAACGTGCTCCCCGCTTTGAAAAGAATAGTCCAAAAATGAAGAACAGCAGAAATTGGTGCAGAAAAAGGATCAATCTGTTCATCTGATGCTCAAATAGAGAACCTTTCCCATTTACTTTTACAAACTTTTTTGGTAGTGCCATTTGATAAGTCAAAATTGTGTCACAAGCTGGGAAAAAAATCCTGGAATGTCTACGTATTACTGGAAGTGGAGAAGCCATGAAGTCAGGCCTGAATGTTGGGGTGTTGAATCCCTGACAGGTGAGCTAGAAGATCCTCAATAGGCTTCAGTATCCATGAAGGATAATGGACATGAGACCGTAGAAAGGGGAACCATACTCTTGCCAAGGCCAGAAGTGGGCAATGAGGACTACTGAGCTCTTCAGCCTGCTTGCTTTCTGCAAAAATCTTTGAATCAGGGGAAGAGCAGGATAAGCATAAAGGAGCATGAGGGCCAAGCGTGAAGAATAGCTCAGTAACTCCCCTTGAGGGGGAATCAGAAGGAAGTACTTGCTGCACTTGTTGTTGGCAGGGGTGGCAAACAGGTCGCAGCAAGATTGGCCCCAATGTCTGAAGATCATATTCGCTACCAACTGATTGAGACACCACTCATGAGGCATCAGAATGGATCTGCTTAGTTTGTCTGCAAGCACGTTGGTTTTCCTTAGAATGTGCTTTGCAATTAGAAAGTCATCTGATGAGACTGTCCATTCCCAAACCCTCATGGCCTCTCTACAAAGAGGATAACATGGAGTTCCTCCTTGTCTATGTACCAGACTACAGACATGTTGGTCTGAATTGCAGCAGTCCTCAAGGGAAGAGCATGTTGAAATGCCTGCAATGCTAAAAGGACTGCTCTCATCTTTAGGACATTGATATGCAAGCTGGTCTCTTGGGGGGGGACCACATGCATTGGACACTTCTTACCAAAAAATGCACCCCCCCAACTCAGTTGAGAAGAATCTGTGGTCATTGTGGCTATTGGGTTTGGTAGAACAAAGGTCTGCCCAGTAAAAAGGTCATTGGATTATATCCATCAGCAAATGTGCTGTCTGCAAAATGGGGTGAGTTTTACTTGAAAGGGCAGGGGTTGATATAGAATGGACCACTGTAGTGCTAAATTCCACTGGAGGACCCACTTAAAGAATTGTGCAAGAGGGAGTAGTACTATGGCAGCTGGCATCAACCCAAGTGCTTGCAGTAGTAACCTTGCTGGAGGAGATGGAAGAGAAAGGATAACCTGAACCTGGCTTCTGATGGAAGTAACTCAGTGGAGGAGGTAAAGATGCTATATGCGAATCCCTTTACTTGTAAGTGAGCTGGGATTACTGCCATGGATTTGGTAAACACACTGGAGGCTGTGGTGAGTCCAAAGGGCAGAGCTCTGAATTGGTAATGGGTGGCCCTCTGCCAAAAGCAGCAATGTCTTCTAGATTGTCCGTCTATTCTGATATTATAGTATGTGTCCTGAAGATCTACAGACCACATCCAAACGTTTTTGTGCTGAAAAGGCAAGATGGAAAGAACAGTGACCATTTGGAACTTCACTTTCTTTACATACTGGTTCAATCTGCTTACATCCAAAATTGGTCTGAGGTCCCCTGTTTTCTTTGGAACTAAAAAGCGCGAATAAGTTCCAAATCCTATCTGGTCGGGTGGGACCTTCTGGATGTCTTTTTTTTAGCAGCTTTTGCATTTCTTGTACTGCTGCCTTCCTCTGAGTGGGTGGAACATCGGGAAGGTTGTCCTTAGCCAATTTGGAAAAAGGGAAAATGGTATGTAGTAACCTCCAGATATTCTTAGCACCCATAAATTATTTGTAATGTTTGTCCAGGCACCTAGGTGCAACGATTAACAACCTCCCCCAACTACCTCCAGAGTTGGACAGTCAGGCAGCACTTCGGGAGCTCTGACAGGGCAGTCTGAAAAGGAATCTTTAAAGCCCTGGTTCTGCAGGTCTTCTCTGCCTCTACAGCAACGTCTAATATTAAAATTTCCCCCTCTGCCTCGGGAGGAATTTTTTCTCCACATGAATCTGGAAAGTTCCCTTGAGATTTACGAAACTACATTTTCTTACCACCTCTGTGGTTCCTAAAGAAGGTCCAATGAGGCATAGAAAACTTTATCCCCACAGCAGACAGGGTCTTTCCTTCTTTTTCACTGCGGCTAAGTGTTTCTTTCACTGATGACTCAAATAAGGAAGTGCTATCAAAAGAGGCATTAACAAAGGACGTCTTAAAAGGCTTCACAAAGCTGCATAGCTGCAACAAGGCATCTCCTTATGAAGATGCCTGAACTGGCTACTTGTGAGGTCCCTTCAGCTGTGTGAGAAATTAACCTCAAAGTGTTTGAAATAGATAAAAGAATGGTGAGTTGAGAGGAAGTTGTTTTGAAATCCTCAGCAGACATGGACTTAGAGAGCACTTGAAAGTTCTTTAGTCAAATCTCTCTGTAGCCTAGTAAAATGTGGAGATAATTAAGCAACCTCAGAGCGAAAGTAGCGGAGGCAAACACCCACTTTCAAAATCTGTCCAACGCTCTGGACTCCCTGTTAGGCAGATGGACACAAGAGCTCTGTTCTGCTAGCTCATTCTTAGTGGTTGTCACCATCACCTTAGCATTAACCAGGATTCCTCTGCTCCAGTGGGTTCTGGCTGCGGGTGGGGTCCGGATGGTGTCCCCGGCTGTGTGCTCCACGAACTCAATGAGGAATTAAACCCGCAGTTAGGACAGCTGTTTAATCTTAGCCTCACCTCAGGATACGTACCCAAGGAGTGGCGCACGGCGACTGTGGTCCCACTTCATAAGGGCGGTGCCTCCACCGACCCTGGTAATTACCGTCCCATTAGCTTGACAAGCCTTATCTGCAAAGCCACGGAGAGGATCATAATGGAACTCATAAATAAAGACATAGGGAACTTGCAGACTTTGGATCTATCCCAGTTCGGCTTTGTCAAAGGCAGATCATGCCTCTTAAACTTGGTTGATTTTTTCGAAACAGTCACCAAGGCCATTGATGAGGGCAAGGCAGTCCATACAGCCTACCTCGACCTGGCAAAGGCCTTCGACACAATACCCCACTCAGGTATCATCGAAAAACTCATCAGCTTAAATGTAAACTCATACATCACAAGATGGGTTGCAAACTGGCTAAGTGACAGAACCCACAGGGTCAGAGTTGCTGGCGCCATGTCAGACTCAAAGCCTGTCACAAGTGGTGTCCCACAGGGCTCAGTCCTGGGACCACTCTTGTTCGGCATCTACTTTTCTGAAGTACAAGCAAACACAAGAGGGTTATGGCTGACAAAGTTTGCAGATGACTGCAAACTGGGCGCCATAGTCGAAAACACATCTGACACAGATATCCTTCAGAAGGGCCTCACAGAAACAGATAACTGGTTCCAGAGCCATGGCCTAAAGTTAAACGCCAAGAAATGCATAGTAATACCCTTCGGGAAAAACAAGGTTACCCCTAGCTACCATATAGGTGGCAATCCACTGAGCACAGAAGAAATCATCAGGGATCTGGGGACCCAGGTTGACAGTAACCTTTCGTTTGACACTCATGTTGCCAAAGTAGTTAGGAAAACCTTCTACATTGCCCACCTGATCATGAAGGGATTCACATCTAGATCTAGGGAGGTCATCGTCCCCCTGTACTCATCACTCATTAGACCTATGATTGAGTACAATGCCCCATTTGGAATGTATCTGACCAGACACCTGCAGCAGCTGGAAAGGCCCCAAATGTTCCTCACCAAAAGGATAAAGGATCTCAAAAATATGTCTTATGCTGCCAGACTGAAAGAACTCCAGCTCTATTCAGTCGCATACCGCTTGCTCAGAGGTGACCTGTGCCTGACATATAAGGCCATGTCAAACCCAGATTTGATGAATATGCTTCACCTCAAAAAATCTAGATCCCTCAGAACCACAAGGGCGGGAGACTTAAACCTTGACACGGTTATTAATAGAACGTGCTGGAGGGACAGATTCATCACCCAGAGACTCCCTATGCTGTGGAACAAAATCCCGGTACATGTGAGGCAGAGCACCTCGCTGGCCTTGTTCAAGAGGAATCTTGACCAATGGATGGGAGATCGCAGATATACCCCAGGGATTACTTCAGTGTCACTGCTCGACAGAGGCACAGCAAAATAATAGGCATAGTTTTCTTCAAACTAAAGGGGTGGCGAAAGCCACATAACTATGGGCTAGGCTTATAAATGCCCTTGGGCAGATAGCCTAGTATGAGCCTATGAACTTCTCAGGGCACTTGGAGATGGGCTTGATAGTATTTGGCTCCTTCCATGCCTGGCAGGAAACCAGATCAACAATTTCATCCACTGGGAGGGCGTACCAAAGACATAGCTAGCCAGAACCAAAAGCCTCCAAGAACAGAGATTCTTTCGGACTGGGGGTTTGGGATGACCAACCACCATTATATGCTTTGGGATCTCCAGAATATCTCCAAAGGATATGTCATCCAGTGGTGATCTTGGGGATCTTTCTCCATCAAATTCAGGGTCTTCTGTGAGACACTCCCATGGGGGAGTCTAAGTCTCCTCTTACATGTCCTCTTCTGGGGCACTTCTTCCATGGGATGTTCTGGAGAGGTGTCTGAAAAAAGAGGAAGTTGCTCTACTGGAACTGGGTGGAGACTCCTTGGAACTGGCTGTCCCTGTGGAATAGGTCTGACTGCCTCAAAGCCTGGACCCAAAGACAGTAAGGGGGTAGGATTTGAAAAATGAGAAAATGGTTCTCTCTGGAAGGAAAAAGCCCTTTCCACCACCTCAAAGGCTGATGGCCCAGGAGAAACCCTTACCCACACTCTCGAAGCTTCTGAAAAAGATAGATCTGGTCCACCACCATATCCCAGCCTCAAGGGGAGAATCGGATCCAAACTGTATAGAGCTGAAGCTCGGAGGGGAACAGATGGACCTGACAAAATTGGAGCTGAACCTACCCCCTCAGATCTGACACAGTCACTTTGGCTCCGTGACCCGTTCTGATCTGAGGGTAATGGAGCAGAACCAGTCAGGGTAAACAGTGGGAGTAGAGAAAGAAACTTTCCTAGGATCCGATGCACAGCCTCTCAGGAATGTTGGATCCTTGGGCTCTGAAACTGCTGGACGGACTAGAGAAGGAGAAGTAACAGACTTAGATTTAACAGGCATACTCACGAATCCAACAGAGGACGGAACTTGTAAGAACCCCATCTGGATCTGAGTTCTGAGGAACTTTAGTATCATCCTAACCACATCTGCTTCCGACAAGCTTCTGGTGGACCTACAGGAAGACGTGGAAGGGAGCCTGGAATGCTTCTCTGGTGTCTGGTGAAGCTGAGCAGGTTGGGTAGACGAAATTGGCTTCTTAATATATTAGGAGGTAGCACTCTGGAAAGAAATACCTGGCTTCGGATCCGAGGACTTAGGATGTGAGGGAGGGAGCTGCTGGACTGATAGTGATGACTGTAAGAACCGAAGCCTTAGGATTTGAAGGCTTCAGATCCAAAAGTTGAAAAGTCTTCGGATCCAGAAGGGTCAGGTCAAAGATTTTCCTAGACTTTTTCGGCGGCTCCGACAAAGACCTGGGAGACTTCCAGGGAGAACACTTTCAGTGCTCCAAAGGAGCAGACTTACTATGTTTGAAGAGAGTTTCAGCCCCTGGAATGGAAGAAGAGGGAAGAAGACTCCTTAAAATTAGTTTACTTCTTTTTTCTGCCAGGGCTCTTGGATTAAAAGGGGCAGATATGCTGCAAGACATGTCCAAGTGCCCAGCTCTGAGGCAATAAACACATTCCTTTTGGGAATCTGAATTTGGGACCTTATGCCCACGAGAAGTGCATTTTTTAAAACCTATGGATTTGTCTGACATACTGCAGATAGAGGCGAAAATGAGAAGAAACCAACAGGACAAACAAGATTTTTTTTTTGAAAAGCTAAGAGAAAACTACAGAAAAAAGGAAGGTAACAGGGAGAAATGCTACCAGCAATGGTAGACATAGAGAGCACTTTAGTACAGAAAAAGGTAATAAAGACAAACAACCCTGACTACCAATGAAAAACTAGAGAGAGGAAGAAAAAAAGACAATCAAAAAAACTGTCAATAGAAAATAAAGGAACTCACAGTACCAATAAAAGTACTTGAGAGTGGAACCTGCTTCTATTCGCAAAGGTGGCAAACGAGATCTGAGGCAATGGGATGGAGTGGGACATTATGGGTAGAGGGAGGAGCTTGAGAATTGCATCCGAAGTCTGAAGTATGCGGCCGAGTAGGATCAGATCTGTAACCCATAAGTGAGGAAGAATGAAAAGGACAACATCGGATTCAGACTTTCTGGAAGGGAAAAGGGGCTGCCAGGGTGTGTGTGTGTGTGTCTGTCTGTGCGTGTCTGTGTGTGTGTGTATCTGTTTGTGTGTGTGTGTGTGTGTGTGTGTGTATGTATCTGTGTGTGTGTGCACGCGCGCCTTGGGGGAGGAAGGGTGACAATGTCTGCTACATTGTCATTCTGAATTTTTGGGCTGTCCTTGGTTACTGGGGGGGGGGGTCCTGTATTTTTTTTTAAATAACCCCATTGCCATTTCTTCTTAAATGTCTGTTTACCAGAATTTTGCTGACACTGTTTATTTTGTTTCTTGCCAAAATTGGA
The DNA here is from genome assembly GCF_019279795.1 of Protopterus annectens. Classification (NCBI taxonomy): domain Eukaryota; kingdom Metazoa; phylum Chordata; order Ceratodontiformes; family Protopteridae; genus Protopterus; species Protopterus annectens. The sequence goes on from NC_056748.1 coordinate 443,549,826, forward strand.
TAAGGGGTTAAAGAATCCCTTACAAAATTTGGAAAAGGAGGGCTGAAAAATCTTAGAGATCCCCTCTATCAGCTGACCCCTCTCACCACACTTTTTGATGACCTCTGCAGCAAAGGGACCAAAAACTAAATATTTATCCAAAGGAAAATTTAAAATATCATTTTTCACGGAACCTGGGAGGTTTTGAAAATTTAGCCGCGCAAACCTCATCAAAACAACACTACTGGTCATAGCCCTAGAAGAAGTATCAAAGTCATTATACACAGTTTAAACAATGAATTACCTGTAAAACTGAAGAAATTAAACAATTTAAAAGATATTTTTCCTTACAAGAAGAAACTGCAAATAATACATTCCCCATACTTTCAAAATCAGTCAAAATACATTTTAATATCTGAATATGACAATTAAAAACACTGAAAATAAATGTTGCAGAAGCATACAGTTTTTCCCACACACATCAATTATTTTCCCATCGTTATCAGAAAGTGTAGGATTGGAATTAAATAAATGTTTAGGAGCAGAAGGATTAAATAAAAGTTATGTACTCACCATAACTATGCATCTGTGTCCAGGCTTGACTGGACTGGCTGCCCAGTCCACCCGCTGACTACTGAAGAGCTGTTGACTACTGGAGAGTGGGTGGACCCAAGGGGGGGGGGGGACAAGGTGAAAAATGCTCTCTCCACTACCTCAAAGGCACAGGCCATGGGGGAAGCAAGTCCCAACAAGGCAGGAACCAAAGCCACCTGTGCAGAATGGAACCCAATCTCCCATAGAGCCCTCCCTCAATGCAGAAGTCAGAGCTGAGCTGTCCAGCTATGAGGCACGGAGGAAGGGACAGCTCCTAAAATATTGGAGTTGAACCCAACCCTCCCAGATCTGGCACCACTCTACTGCTCCAAGATCCTTACAGCTTCAATAGGGTTGGGGCCACCTTGATCACAAAAGTTGCTGGAGTCATCAAAGGTGAAGTGTCTGGATCAGACAAAGACAAGCGTAGAATTCCTGGGTCCATAGGCTCCAAAACCACTGGATGGATCAGAGTAGGACTCAAAAGCAGGGGTTGTACTGGAAGTAGGCTCGTGGATCCTGTTGGAGATGGAGCCGTGATAACTCCCAACGGATTCTCGATTCTGAAAAAAACCTTCTCTTCATCATGCCTACATCGCCTTCTGTTAGGCTCCTGGATGACCTCACAGGTGCAAGAAAAAGGAGTGCCTCCTTGAAGTAACAAGCTCTGGAGATTTGGATCTTGCCTTGGAGACTTGCACTTGGTTCAAGTCAGACCCAAAGGAGCACTTGGATCTGATGGTTTTGGTGTTATCAAATCTACAGAAATAGTCAGATCCGATGTTCTTGAAATTTTCTCATGCAGACCCAATCCCGAAAAAACAATAAGGAGGTCCTAGATGCTACACCCTTACTTAAAAGCTAAACAACATGAAAGGATTTCCTCAACACTGTGGCCATGTCGTAGTTGAAGGTAATGCTACTGTCTAAATGCGAACAAGATTCCTAACCACTGGGCTGACTCTAAGCGGCATACTATCAACATGGTAATTAGCTGGGATGGCAGACTTCCCAAAGGGTACAATTATGCATTTCTTAGCACTGAATTTAAGACCTTGGTTTTGGCACCATTTGTTAGTCAGTTAGACCTTCTTGAAGAATGCTAGTGTCTGCGGGGGAGTCTATAACCCCCAGCTTGCAATCATCTGCCAGCATATGTAGATTACCCATCTCCTCATTTATCATGTCCATGATGATTCTTTCACTGTACGTCCTTACATATCAGGCTGATAAGACTTATGGGCATGTCGTTATCTGGATCAGTGGCTGGACCTCCTTTGTGCAGGGGAATGACTAAGCATCTTCCATTCCGTGGGCACAAAACCTGACAAAGCTCTAGATGAAAACTAGTTAAAGTGGATCACAGAGGTCAAGTTTTATGCTATTTATTAAACATCCTGGGATGTTATCAGAGCACATCAATGCAGCGTTTTTGGCCTTGGAAATTGTATTGAGGATCTCTTCCCTAGCAATGGTTGAGGGAACTGTGGTATGCAGTATTTTCTTTGTAATGTCGGGGGAAGTGTGTGGGGGGGGGATTTGAGCTGAACCTATCAGCCAAATGGTTGGCAATGGCCTCCAGTTCAGTGCGGGATGATGCCATTTACAAAATTAACAGATGATGGGGCAAGGGATGTGAATTTAACATGTGTACCAATAACACTTTGTTTTACAGCACAATAAACCACTCCCTTGTCTGATAAAAGTATATATACATTTAGAAAGCTTGTGAGGAAAGTATTACTCTGTTAATTTTGTTTTACTTGGATCGCTTGTCTGTGTACTTAATAAAGGATTTTCGACTGGAAACAGACTGCCTGCCTTGCTTGGATTACTTTTGAATACTTAGTAATTCTGTACATTATTTCATATTATATACATATATATACATATACATATATATATATATATATATATATATATATATATATATATATATATATTTTTTTACTTAAGATGAGTTTAAGTTCGCTACTTCTACTACTATTGTCTGATCTGATTAATACACAGCGGTTAACTAGAGTTATAGGGACTGAAAATCTTCTACACAGAGAAGTTTCTTACACTGTTTTGTTTTTGGACCCACTATACTTGTTTAGTGGGTTGTTTGAGACTTCAGGGATACCACAGAGGATTACTTGTTTTTTTTTCTAGTTTAAATGGATAAATCTTGGCAGTGTGTACTCTAGGCAAACAGCACTCTGAAAACAGGCAGGAAGAAGTTAAAGGAGAACTGCACCCACAGACTCAAAAAACATGTTTATTTCATCTTGATTAGATGTTTTCTACATTTTAACACCACTCTGGGACCATTTACAGTTTTTTAAATGTTTTTATACGTAATTTTTGAGTCTGACCACATGGGGTCTGGCATCTTGAAGCAATTCTGATTGTTTAGGCTGCCTCTAGGTATCCCACAATGCAATGCTCATCTGTAAAAAGCTGCATCATGCAGGCCTCTTTCTCCCTAAAGCTCCTGTCACTGCACTGATTTTACATGCATACATTGCTGTCTTTCAGTCAGTTTTAAGTAACATTTCATGCCATTCAATGACTACTTAAAACACAAACAGTACAAATGCCACAGAATAGACTTTCAAAGTGCTTTTTACTGCTGCTTCTTTTTAGAATGACTAAAAAAGAAGTTATGTCCTTACCATAATGTTCCATGTGAGTTGTTCATCTCATCTTTTTGTTCTTACACGTGGGTTCGGAGCCGATCCCTCGGCTCAGAGTCAGCCGCTTTTCAAGCCCAAACTCTCATAGAAGCTTGAGACCCAGTATATATCCCATGATGCTCTACTGTAAACCCCAGATCTAGTACGCTGCACCCGAAGACAGCCTAAAAAAAATTCAGCACTGCAGTACCTACCTATCTAAGTACCTATAGATGTGCAGAAAGGAAAAAAAAACAGTCTGTCTTAAGAAGACAGGCTGACAAGACCAACCGATCCACCAAGGCAACCAACTTTCTCACCAGGAGGGGGAAGGTGGGAGGGAATGTAAAAAGGCGAGATGAACAACTCACATGGAACGTTATGGTAAGGACATAACTTCTTTATGTGAAGTTGTTCTATCTCGCCGTTTTGTTCTTAAACGTGGGTAGCATCCCAAGCACCCTAATCTTGGGTGGCTCAAGGGAGAACATTCCTGAGCACAGTGGAACCAAAGGAAGCCCTGTCCCTGGAGGCCCTGTCCACTTTGTAATGAGTGATAAAAGTGGGAGATTTGGACCAAGTAGCAGCCGCACAGATGATATCCAAGGGTAAACGAGCTGCATGAGCTAACGAAGTAGAAACAGCTCGGGTAGAGTGGGCTTTGACATTAGTCGGTAATGGCTGGTTAGTGGAGGAATAAATGAATTTAATGCAATCAGAAAGCCACTAAGATAATGTGATTTTTGAAACCGCAGAACCTTTCTTGTTCTCTGCGTAAGAGACAAAGAGTTGATCAGATTGCCTGAAGTCTTTCGTTCTGTCCAAGTAGAATCTCAATTGTCTGTGAACATCAAGCTTGTGTAACATATATTCCAGTCTGTTGGTATGGTGTCTAAAAAAGGTTGAGAGCTCAATGGACTGATTTAAGTTAGTTTCTGAACAGACCTTAGGAAGAAAGGCAGGATTTGTACTGAGGGACACCCTATCAGGGTGGAAGATCAAATATGGGGGCCTGGAAGATAAAGCTTGGAGTTCAGAGACCCTACGCGCAGAAGTAATGGCTACCAAAAATATTGTTTTCCAAGACAGAAACTTCAAATCACAAGATGACGAGGGTTCGAAGGGGGTAAGCATCAACTGGGATAAGATTCAAATTCCAGGGAGAGACAGGGTGTCTGATAGGAGGGTCTGAGATGGTGGGTCCCTTTCAAAAAGGCCTTACATAGTCTGTGGGACATGATGTTAGACCCGTTAAACCCTACATGAAAGTTGGAAATGGCAGCCAAATGAACCCTTATGGTGGCAGCTGCTGCGCCATCATAGAACAAGGAAGACAAGAACTCTAATATGGTATGAATAGGCGCAACATATGGGTCAACGTCGTGGTGAGAAGCCCAGTGAACAAATAGTTTCCATTTGCTATTATATAGCTTCCTGGTTGACAGTTTATGAGAGGAAACTATGATATGTTGGACCACGGGAGACAAATCTTGAGACCTGGCTAACATGGGAATTGGAGCAGCCAAGCTGTCAGTTTTAGGGAGATGAGGGAGGGATGAAGAACTCCCGACGAATGAGTCAGAAGGTCTGGCACTCGGTCCAGAACCCATGGTTCTTCCACTCAATACTTCTGCAGGAAGGAGAACCAAATCTGACGAGGCCAAGATGGGGCTATCAGAATAACAGTCCTTCCCAGACTTTTGGCTTTCTGTATGAATTTGGGAATTGGCGGGAAGGCATACAGGAGACCCGGCGGCCAATCGTGTACAAGCACATCCCTCGGGTTTGCTCCTCGGTAGGGGATAAAGGGCAAAGTAACTTCTGCATTTGGCATTCGTCGGAGATGCAAACAGATCGCAGCAAGGCTGGCCCCACCTGCAGAAAATCTTGTCCACCAAAGGTTGTTTGAGGGACCACTCGTGAGGCAACAGGATGGTGCTGCTCAGTTTGTCCACTATTACGTTGGATGACCCCGAGATGTGCTTTGCTATTAGAAAGCGCCTGGTGGATACAGCCCACTGCCAAATTCCTAGGACCTCTCTGCATAAGGGATACGATATGGTTCCCCCTTGCTTGTTGATGTACCAGACTACTAACATGTTGTCCGTCTGAATTGCAATTGTCCCTGGAGGAAGACAATCGTGAAAGTGTTGCAACGCCAGGAACATTGCTCTCAGCTCCAGGACATTTATATGCAAATATGATTCCATGCTTGACCAAGTACCTTGGACAGTCTTTCCCTGAAATAGCCCCCCCCCCCTCACCCTATCAGAGAAGCATCCGTGGTCACTGTGGCTGTGGGTTGGGAAAGAACAAGGGGACGTCCGACTACTATCAGGTCGCTGTTCAGCCACCAATTGAGATCCTCCTTGCAAAGATTCGTTAACAGAATCTTGTGCGACATGGGCAGTTGTTGGTAAGACCATTGTGTGAAGAGTAACCACTGGAGTATCCACATGTGCATGCGCCCCAACGGGACTGCTATTAGCATGGCTGCCATTGTGCCGAGTAGCTTCAGTATCTGGGACGCAGGAGCTTTGTTCTGGGTCAACAGACTGGACAATTGACTTCTTAGAGATAAGATTCTTGTTTGAGGCAACCTGATCTTTGAATCGACAGTGTCTAGCTCTGCTCCTATAAAGATAATACGCTGCGAGGGCGACAACCTTAAACTTCGAAAATCTGCGTTATGTCCAACTGGGAACACAGGTTGATAGTGTAGTCTCTTGCCTGAATTAGTTGATGCCTGGAGGTGGCGGTGAGGAGCCAGTCGTCCAGATATGGAAACACCCGGAATCCTAAGCGTCTCACGTGAGCCGTGACCACTGCCATACATTTGGTGAACACTCTGGGGGCTGTGGTGAGACCAAAGGGCAAGGCTCTGAACTGGTAATGACTGGCCCCAGCTGGAAATGCAAGTGGTCTCTGGATGATCTGGCCATTTTGATGTGGTAGTAAACATCCTTGAGATCTATAGAGCACATCCAATCGCCCGTTTCTACGAACGGAAGTATCGATTGAAGAGTGACCATCCGGAGCTTTTCCTTCTAGACAAAGGTGTTGAGTTTGCTGAGGTCTAATATGGGCCTCCAGTCCCCAAAAGAACCTTGAGTAAGTTCCGGATCCTATATGGTCTGCCAGGACTGGCTGGATGACTTTTGTCTAGCAGGTTTTGAATCTCTATGGCTGCTAGTTTTTGCAGACTGGGTGGAACGTTTGGAATACTTGTACACATGGGAGGGAATTTTGTAAAGGAAATGTAGTAACCTCTGGAAATGATGCTTTTTACCCAAGAATCCGTTGTAATGTTTAGCCAGGCATTTGGGTATAAAGCCAAGTGACCCCCGACCGCCTCCAGAGAAGGACAGCCGTTCTTCCTTTCAGGAACACTGATAGGGCTTACCAGAGAACTGCTCTCTGTCACCCTGATTTTGTGGACCCCCTCTGCCGTATGGACGGCGTCTTCCATTTTTACCCCCTCCTCTGCCCCTAGAGGGGGCATCCGTAGTTGTGTTCTGGAAAGCTCCTTGGGGTTTTCGAAACCACATTTTTTCCACTTCGTTGCCCTTTGGGGTACAGTCTAGTTGGAGTGGAAAAATGGACTCCTACAGCAGACAGAGTCTTTCCTTCTTGTTCACACCTAGTAAGCGTCTCCTTCACTTTAGGCCCGAACAAAGCGGAACCATCGAATGGGGTACCGATGAAGGAAGACTTCAAGGCTTCCGCAAAGGCGCATCCAGGACTGTCTCCGAAGAGCTATCGCTGAACCTGCCACCCTACTCGATCCATCGGCGGCATAAGAAATGAGCCGTATGGATGAGTTGACTATAGAATTGAGGGTGTTGAGTTGTGCAGTGACTTTCTCAGAAACTGCATCAGCTGTGTTACCCTGTAGAGCATCTCCCAGCTCTTTAAGGAGATCTTGTTGAAGGCAGGTAAAAATGGGCCAGGTAGTTGACTGATCTCATGGAAAAAGCCGCAGAACTAAATATGCATTTCCCATACCTGTCCATCGTCCTAGAATCCCTTTTAGGAGGATGGACAGAAGAAGAGGTTTCCGACATCTCTTTCTTGGTGACTGCCGCCACCACCATGGCATCAACCAGGACTCCCTTGGTAAGAAAGGCCTTGTCAGCAGGGGAAGTAATGAACTTGTTTGGCCTCTGAGGGACCGGTTCCACTGAATCAGGGGACTCCCATGCCCTTCGAGCAACCAGATCCATTAGTTCTTCGAAGGGAGGAGTAACCCAGGAGGTGGATGGTTGAGACCCAAAGGCCTTCAGGAGTACCGACTCATCCTCAATAGGTGCAAGGGACTGCCAATCACCCCTCTGCCTTAAGATTTCCAATATGTCTGCAAATGAGACATCCTCTGAGGGGGATCGAGGGGACCCTTCTGATTCCTCCAAGTCGGTATCCGATGTCAGGGATTCCTGTGGGGAATCCAAGTGCCTCCTCTTGCACAGTCTCTTCCTATGTACTTCATTGCTGGAAGCGTCTGGTGAAGTCCCTGTAGAGGAGGGGCCGCCCAATGGGAATACCTGAGGCTCTGGGTCTCGACGCTTGGTAGGGACCTGAGGGGAAGAGACAGAACGAGGCCCTTTACAGGGAGGGGAAGAAAGATCCGAGGAGGTAGTGGTCTTAGAAGACATGACCTTTCTCATGGCATCGAAGGCACCAGAATCCTGGTCCGAGAAGTCTGTCAGCTCCGAAGAGGCCTGCAGCCTTCCCCGAACCGAGACTCCACACTCCAATCCAGAGGACGGAGGCGAACCCACCTGCGCCGAAGCCCCAAGAGGAAGGGTTGGAACCGAAGTCTCTGCCCAACTCTCCACCCCGGAGCCAGTGAGGTAGTGTCGGCTCCGAGACTCCCCAGTCGGGACCGAGGAGATCAAGGTCGACAGAGCCAAGGGAGCTGGATCGAACCTCGGCTCCAAGGGCTCTACCAACATCGGTTCTGTCTGCCCTGGCTCAGAGAGTTCGACTGGCTTCAGAGGAGGAAGAATAGAAAGTAGGGCTAGAATTTCAGGCATTGAAGCCGAGTGGCTCGAAGCGGAAAGCATTTTGGCCAGGGCTGGGTTCTCTAGCAATCTCTTAACCATGTGGTCCAGGTCCACATCAGATAACCTCGAAGAATGGGTCGAGGGATGGGTTGAAGACGGCACTGATTGAAGAATCGGAGACTGAGGAGTCTCCAACACCGGATCCACAACTGGGCTCCGAGGTAAAGGATCAATACACGGCTCCAAGGGCTGTGGAGCCGATGATCGAACCATATTAGAGGAGCTCGGAGCCGAGGACTTGGGCTCCGAGGACCCCTTGGACGACTTCGACCCCTTCAAAGTCTTGGAAGAAAGTCTCGTCCAGCGCAGCCTGAAAATCAGGCTTCAGGACTCCCCTATCCACCAGCTTCCTGCGCCTTTCCAAAAGAACCCTGGCGCTAAAGGAGTGGCAGATAGAGCACACTTCCTGCAAATGAACAGAACCCAAACAGTAATTCTGGCCACATTCACACCTTTTGAAGCCAGACGTTTGCTTCTCAGACATTTTTAGAGAGGAGTATATATATATATATATATATATATATATATATATATATATATATATATATATATATATGAGTTCAGATCCCTGAACTCAAACTCTGAGTATTAACACAACAGATATTCAACTATTTTTCTATGTGTTTAACTCTCTACAAAAATAGCTAAATTCTAACTAAACTAATTCCAACTACCACTAATAAAAAAACACACACACAAAGGAGCTGACAGAGCCCTGTCACGCCCAAACAACTAAGAAATGCCTAGACAAACAGCCGTTAAGAAAAAACACTCCAAAGTATTCTAAACTACACGCCAAGTCTAACTAAACTATTATTTTAATTACTATAACACTAACTAATAGAAAATATTTTTGAAAATATGCCTAAATATAGAAAAAAATAAACACTGGCCCGAGCTTCCTCCGACGAGTCTGTAGATCCGTTGCAGCAGCAAACTAGATCTGGGGTTTACAGTAGAGCATCATGGGGATATATACTGGGTCTTGAGCTTCTCTGAGAGTTTGAGCTTGAAAAGCGTCCGACTCGGAACCGAGGGATCGGCTCCGAACCCATGTGTAAGAACAAAACGGCGAGATAGAACAACTTCAGATCTGAAGTTTTTTGTGAAGCCTGAATTGTACAACTTTGACTCATCTCCCATCTCCCTTCACACTTAACTTTCCTAGCTATCAAAGTGCTAAGGGCAATTTGAGCTGTTACCTGCTGTGATTGACAACTCACAGCAGGAGACTTGATTCATGTACTGTTTCCTTGTTCTAGCCTTTACTTTCTGTAAGGGTAGGGGAAGGACTAGGGAGCTGTGACATCACAGCATGGGTGTTTTTTTAGGACGGTTATGGTGATGTCAGTTTGGGGACGGAATTGACCAGAAAACTACCTGTATTCAGTGGTCTTGATGACATCAATGAACTGGAGACTTTTTCAGGGCGGGTTAAAAGTTTTTTGAAAGTGAAACCAACACAGTACAGTAAGGTACTGTTCTAGTTGAGAGAAACAGTAGACTTAAAATATTTTAAATGCTGTGTTGTTGTTTAGTCATAGCAGGGGCAATAAACAGGGAGATAAATGACAGACAAGTTGAGCATTTAATAACAGAATCCAGTTGTCCTTTAAGAGTGCGTTACAAACACTGTGGTGCTTCAAAGGTATACTGTTTATTTCTACTTTGGAGGTTCTTCTAGGATCCTCCATGTTTAAAACTACTTTTGAAAAGCTTCAGTATCTCTGAAACATTTTGATAATGTTGCATTGTTTCTGTCAAGTTCTGGACTAAGCATTTCATTCCAAACCCATGCAAGTATTATGCAATCACATCCCATCATGGGAATTTTAACATCAAGTTTTTAAGCAAAGGCAGGGGACAACAAGATTCAGGCCAACACAGGAAACAAATAATATTACAACCCTTCTCTCCAATACTTTAATCATTATAACTCAACCTTAAGATGGCATTGACCTCAACCTCCACTTCCCATTTTGTACAAGGGGGTCACAGAATGCCACATCAGCAGTGGCCATCACTTACAGATAATATTCACACCTCTGGGTGGCAAGCCCTGCCTGTATTTAGTAATTACATCAACTTTTCAATTACAGGACTAAGTCAAGGAAATAAATCCATACCACAACTGGCTTGACTCTCTTCAAATGTACAGCAAACATCACTGCCAACACAATGCCGCCTCAAAATCAAATAGCATAAGTTTACTGGATGAATCAAATACTGATTTGCAAGACTTCCTGATAGACATGTGAAGCAAAATCCTTTCATTCAATTATTCAGGTCATTTACACCTGGATACTTTAACAGAAGCCACCCTACGGTGTAAAGAAAGAGCAACTCTTCTAGATTTAACAACTATGAGTCACAGCAAATGGAACCCCCTCCCCAAACCACACACATTACTTGCAATGTGTAAAGGACAAAAGAGCTTGGTTTATGTAAATAACAAAATATGTTAGGACTGTGGAAGAAAAGAATGGTTATTTTCCTCAAAATACCTCCAGCTTTGCCTGAAAGGCTCCCTCCATGGACCCCTCCTCTAGAACCCCTCACAACTGATGGGAAGATTCCAAACCAAAGGGTGCAAAACAACTCAGCTGAGCTCCAGGTATCCCTTTTACTCCACCCTACAAGGAAGTGACATCACAGCTGATGCAAATTGTAAGGGATAGGGGTGTCCTAAGTGAAAGACTTCCTTTGGTAGAGTTTTTTTAATTAAATCTAGAACAGAAGCTGCTGAGAAAAAGAGGGTAATTAGTAGAGCATATAAAGCATTGTATGATAACTATAAGAATCAATTAGAGGATGTTAGAAAAGATTGTGAAGAGAGACTGGAAAAGCAATTTACAATGAAAAAAAATATGTATGGCTCCCAAGTATGCATCACAGCCCAGGTTTAGGATTTTTGCTTGGAGGTGTTTGCACGGGTGTTTTTATACCCCAAGACTTTAAAGAATGTTTTAGGTGGGCAGATAGCAAATGTTGGATGTATGATCAGGGAAAAATATGAGGTAACTGGGAACATGTTTTTTGCAAGTGCAATGAGCCTGAAGATTAATCTGCAGAGAATTTTTAAAATCTCTCAGAAATAGTGAGAGACCAAATAACTAACTAAGGAATTATTCTTTTGAGCTAGGACACAGGATCTGAATTGCTTAGACATAGTAAGGCCTTAAGTTTACTTCTGCTGGCTGCCAAAAAAACAATTGCTAGAAAATGGAAATCAAAATCTAAAACTGTACCTGAAGTACTGAAGAGATAAGACTTGGAAATGGTAAAGTACATGCAAAATAACATTCAGGTGGAGGAAGAGTGAGATTTAAGGGAAGGCAGAAATTGAACAATTTAATGTAATGCTGGACAGAATGAGAGTTGCTATAAAGAAAAAGCATTTATGTAATGTATAACGTATGTAAATGAAAAAAAAATGTTCATATGGTTTTCTTTTCTGTTGATGTATGTGTGCCTAAGTCTTAAGTGATAATTTAATAAAAGTGTTAAAAAAACAGGGAAGGGGTTCAAAAAATGAATAGACCCTGTTACGTCAATGATGTTTAGTTGTCTGAAAACTTATCTTGCAAATGTCATCACATATACTGTTGCACTGAATACTACTGTCAAAATGAATAATAAATTCACTGAACTTAAATCTGTCCGATAAGAAATGAACTGGCTTTGCCTGTGATACCATTCAGAAGGTGGGATCTGGAGAAAAAAAAAAAAAAAACATCTGATGACATGTTGCTACTCATCATTACTTCAGGAGCCTCCCATATCTGGTCTGTTAGAGTGGCTGCCTTTAAGTTACATATAAATTATCAATTAAAAAATCAAATTATTAAGTCACAAAAAGTATGTGCACAAGATATGTTTATATTAATGTTTTTCTAGAAAAAAAAACTCAACTCAATCAAAAAAAAAAAAAAAAAAAAACACAAAAACATTCAATACAACATAACAGAAAAGAATAAGAACGAAAGACAGATGACAAAGTTAAGTGAGAAAAAATGATAAGGCCTTCTTCACATTTCTCTGTAATCTCAAAGGTAGCACCCAGGACTGTTCAGAACCGGTGATCAAGGACACCACATATACAAATGCTGTAGATATAGCAAACTTGCTGGCTGACCGATTCAGTGAAAATTTCACCCCTCTGTCTCCACCCCCCCCCACATCAGTAAATCAAGACATTCCCAGTACCTGCCTCCTCCCCCTTATATCTAGGGATCAGGTCATCACTCGTCTCTCAAAGGCAAAAAATGCAGCCTCCATGGGACTTGATAACATCCCAAGCTGCATCCTACATGAACTCAGGCAGGAACTTGCAGCACCATTAGGCGCCCTACTCAACAAAAGCCTGAGTACCGGTTTTGTCCCAGCTGAGTGGAGGACAGCCACTGTCATCCCTTTACACAAAGGTGGAGCGTCCACTTATTTGGGAAATTATACACCCATCAGCCTAACTAGCCTGATCTGCAAGGCCATGGAATGGACACTGGCAAACTCCAAACACTCAATCCCAGTTTGGCTTCACCACGGGAAGGTCATGTCTGTTAAATTTGGTCGACGTTTTTGAGACAGTCACCAAAGCCATGGATAAGGGGAAGACAGTGCACACCACCTACCTTAACCAGGCCAAAGCCTTCAAAACTATTCCCCACTCAGGCATAACAGATAAACTCTCTCAACTAGGCATCAATCTGCATGTTACCAGATGGGTAGCCATCTGGCTCACTGATATAATCCACCTAGTCAAAATAGGGGAAGCCACCTCAAGCAGTAGACCCGTACAGAGTGGCATACCCCAGGTTTCAGTCTTTGGACCTTTGTTAGTTGGGATATACTTTTCTGAGGTACAGGCCAAAATCAGTGGGCTATGGCTGACCAAGTTTGCAGACGACTGCAAGTTGGGAGCTGTCATCAATTCCCCTACTGATGTGGACATCCTACAAGAGGGTCTCACCCAAACAAATGACTGGTGCCACAAACATGGCCTCACGTTACATAAAAAAAAAAGCATCATCATCCCCTTTGGGGAGAGAGATGTCCCAACAAAGGATCACATTAATAATAACGTTCTAAGCAAGCAGTCAGTCGTGAGGGATTTGGGCACCCAGATTGATAGCAGTCTGACTTCTGACCACCATGTTGCTTCCACTGTACTTAAAGCTGTCTACATGACCCACCTCATAAGTAAGGGTATCTCGTCCAGGGACAAGGAGGTCATAACGTTCCTGTATTCTTCCCTTATAAGGCCCATTATTGAGTACAATGCCCCATTTGGCATGTACTTCTCAAAGCACATGCAGCAGCTGGAGAGACCACAGAGGTTCCTCACCAGGAGAATCCAGGGCCTCAAAAATGTACCATATACAGATAGGCTAAAAGCCCTATCCTTCTACTCTGTCTCATGCAGACTCTTCAGAGGTGACCTCTGTCTGGCATACAAGGCAATCTCAGACCCCGCCTTGATGGGACTTGCTGCATATCCATAAGTCAAGGTCCACTCGAGTAACCCACAAACGCGGCCTCAACTTGGTCTGTGACATCAACAGGACTTGCTGGTGGGACAGATTTGTATCCCAGAGACTCCTCCATCTATGGAAAAGACTCCATCCCCATATCAAGCAAAGATTTTTCTTGAGATTGGAGGTGGAAGGGAAAAGGGTATTATATAGCTTCTGGATATAATCTTCCACACCAAAGTATCTTTTGTTATGTGTAGCCAGGCTCTCTGTTGCAGAGATAACTGTCCCTATACTACCTCCAGACATGGACAATTGGGTCTCCTTTCCTCGTTGATTCCTGCCCTCTCTAAGGCAAAAAAATACAGCCTCCATGGGACCCGATAACATCCTAGGCTGCATCCTACATGAACTCAGGTAGAAGCTTGCAGCACCATTAGGCACCCTATTCAACCAAAGCCCGAGTACTAGCTTTGTCCAGGCCGAGTGGAGGATGGCTACTGTCATCCTTTTGCACAAAGGTGGAGCGTCCACCAATCCAGGAAATTATAGTCCCATCAGCCTAACTAGCCTGATCTGCAAGGCCATGGAGAAGATTATCATGGACCTCATTGGCAACATCCAGACAGTTGATCTCACACAGTTTGGTTTTGTCAAGGGGAAGTCATGCCTGTTAAATGTGGTCGACTTCTTTGGGACAGTCACCAAGGCCACAGACGAGGGGAAGATGGTGCACACCGCCTACCTTGACCTGGCCAAAGCCTTCGATACTATTCCCCACTCAGGTATAATAGATACACTCTCGCAACTAGGCATCAATCCATATGTTACAGGATGGGTAGTAAGCTGGCTTACTGATAGAACCAACCTAGTCAAAATAGGGGAAGCCACCACAAGTAGTAGACCCGTAACATGCGGTGTACCCAAAGGATCGGTCTTGGGGCCTCTGCTGTTTGGGATATACTTCTTGGAGGTGCAGGCCAAATCCAGTGGCTTATGGCTGACCAAGTCTGCAGATGACTGCAAGCTGGGTGCTGTCATCAATTCCCCTAGTGATACTGACATCCTCAAGAGGGTCTCACCCAAACAAATGACTGGTGCCAGAAACATGGCCTCAAAATGAATGCCAAAAAATGCATCATCATCCCTTTTGGGGGAGAGTGATGTCCCACAAATTATCACATTGATAAGGTCCTAAGCACGCAATCAGTCATGACAGACCTGGGCACCCAGGTTGAGAGCAAACTGACTTTTGACCACCATATTCCCACTGTTCTACATGGCCCACCTCATTAGTAAAGGTATCTCATCTAGGGACAAGGTGGTCTCTTAAGACCCATTATTGAGTACAATGCCCCTTTCCGCATGTACCTCACAAAGCACATGCAGCAGCTGCAGAGACGACAAAGGTTCCTCACCTGGAGAATCTAGGGCCTCAAACATCTACCCTACACAGATAGGCTAAAAGCCCTGCCCCTCTATTCAGTCTCCTACAGACTCCTCAGGTGACCTCTGTCCGGCATACAAAGCATCTCAGACCCCGCCCTGATGAGACTGTTGCATATCCGCAAGTCAAGCTCCACTTGAGTAACCTGCACGTGTGACCTCAATCTGGTCTATGACATCAATAGAACTTGTTGGCAGGACAGATTTGTGTCCCAGAGACTCCCCTCTTTTGTGGAACAGACTCCCAAAAGAGTACTTCATTAATCCTTTTTAAGTGCAACCTGGATAACTGGATGGAGAGCAGAAAATACACACTTGGGATTCTACATGTGTCCCTGCTGGACAGTGACATACAGTTTTGATTTGTTGGAACATGGGCTAAATTCTTGGCTAGGCTTGTAAGGACCTCAGGGCCAATAACCTAGTAACTTCCTATCATCCTAGGGTCTGTCCAAGAAACAATCACTGCCCCCCTGTTTTTGTGGCCCCCCCTCTGCCCCTAGGAGAACTTTCTCCATGTGTGTGCTGGAAGGGACTCTGAAACTTCCTGAACATACAGTTGTGTACACTTACCGTAAATGTAGATGTTAGAGTGTATTCACTGTTGCAGCCATCTCCTGTGGGTTTATCTCTGCTGCGGTAGCCCTCAGCCGGCCCGTATACCAGAGTCAATGCTTTTCTGCGTCAGCTGCTGTCGCTTGTTGACTGACGTCAGGTCATCAATGCTATAAAGGAAGGCAGCCGACGCCATTACATCAGTTTTTCTTGCCCTAACCAGTCAGAAGCCTAAGTAAATATGGTAAAGTGGTCCTGGTGGCTAAAAGTCACCGTAAGCAGCTTATGTCTCCCTAAAGAAAGAAGATGTAAGGGGGAAGGAGGGAGGGAAACCAGGACTGCAACAGTGAATACACTCTAACATCTACATTTATGGTAATTGTACACAAAGTACAGTTGTGTACACTTACCATAAATGTAGATGTTCAAGTGTATTTACTGTTGCAGTCATCACATTTGGGTTATCCCTGCCAGGGTAGCCCTCAGTCGGACCGAATACCAGAGGCATAGTATTTCTGCGTCAGTTGACGTCACCCCAGGACTGACGTCAGGTTGTCAGCGTTATAAATTAAGGCAGCAGATGCCATTACATCAGTTTTTCTTGCCCTGTCAGGAGCCCTCAAGAGGGAGCTAGGTTATGGTGGAAGAACCTCACCAGTAGAAAATAATACCAAAAAAATCCTTGCAAGGATACAGAGAGAAACAGAGAGAGATAGAGATAGAGACAAAGGGGATGGAGGGAGGGAAACCAGGACTGCCACAGAGAAGACACTCGAACATCTACATTTATGGTAAGTGTACACAACTGTACTATGTTCTTCGTGTTGCACTGTTGCAGTCATCACATTTGGGTTGATTCCCAAAGTTGAAAAGGGTGAAGGCAGTCAAGAAGACTGGAGGCTGGCTAGTATGCCCTGCAGGACTGCTGTGGCAAAGCTTGCCCTGGACTTGGAGAAGATAGGCAGGTGGGAATGCTTGGTGAAGATATGAACAGATTTCCATGTTACAGCCTCCAGGATGTCCCTGGTGGGGACCCCTCTGAAGAAAGCTGCAGAGGTGGAAGTTGCTCTGGTGGAATGTTTCCTGACCCCCATTGGGGGGATGTTTCCCATGCTGCTTGTAGCAGAAATGGATGCAGTGTGCTATCTATTTGGAAATGTTTTGTTTGGATATGGCCTTACCCTCTGCCTCTGCAAAGCTGACTAACAATTGATCAGTCTTGCTAAATGATTTAGTCCTGTCTAGGCAGAATCGAAGCTGTCTGTGCACATCTAGAGAGTGCAGAATCCTTTCCCCCTAGTTTTGTGGGTTAGGGAAAAAGGTGGGCAAATGAATGGACTGGTTGAGAGCCACACTGGACACCACTTTTGGCATGAGGGATGGGTTAGTCCTAAGGGAGACCCCTGTCAGCATGGAAAATGATATACGGCTCTACAGCCATTGGTGCTTGTAGCTCAGATACTCTTCTAGCTGAAGTGATGGCCAGAAGCAAGGCTGTCTTCCAAGAGAGGAACTTTAACTCTGCTGACGCTGCTGGTTCAAAGGGGGGCAAGGTGAGTTTTTCCAAAACAAAGTTAAGGTACCAAGCTGGGGTAGGTGCTCTTCTGGGTGACCTCAAGTTGTTAACCCTTCTTAGGAACTGTTTGATGAGAGGGTGGGAGAAAAAAGGTGGCTCTGTGCTGAAATGAGCAGAGATGGCAGAGGCATGAATTTTAATGGAAGAGAAGGATAGACCCCTGTGTAGTAGGTCAGACAGGTAATCCAGAATGAGAGGTACGGAGGGCTGTACGGTTCCGGCTTCCTTAGCCTGGATCCAGGTGCAAAACCTTTTCCACTTGTCGGCATATGGCTTTCTAAAGCTAGGGGATCTGGCCTCATGTGTAACATCTAGAACTTGTTTGCTTAAATTGGCAGCTTGTGCAGTGATCAGGGAATACGCCAGGCTGCCAGACTGAGGGTCTGCAATTGGGGATCATGAATTCTCCATTCCTCTGGGTCACAAGTGTTGGGATCTGACAGAGATGCCATGGTGGCAGTGGTGACAGGCTGCGCAGCAGAGGGTACCAGTGCTGGCGTGTCCAGTCTGGAGCAATCAGGATTGTCCTTGGTTTTTCCTCCCTTATTTTGAGCAGTACGCTTGTAATGAGCGGTAGAAGGGGGGATGCATAGACCGAGAGGTTGACCCACTGGAAGGATAGAGCATCCACTTTCCAGGCCTTGCTGTGAGGTTCCCTGGTGCAGAATTTGCTGATGGTTGGAGTGGGAAACAACCAGGTCAACTTTTGGGGTGCCCCATTTCTGGGTTACAAGGATGAAAATTCTTTGGTCTGGCTGCCACTTGTGTGGGTCCAGAAGATTTCTGCTCAAGTTGTCGGCCAAAGAGTTGAGAGTGTCTGGAAGGAATTGTGCTAACAGGTGTAGTTGCATGGCTGAGGCCATATGCCAAAGGGTCATGGCGAGCCTGCACAGAGGGTACAAGTGAGTCTCTCCTTACTTGTTGATATACCACATCACAGTGGTGTTGTCTGGTTTAATCAGTAGAGGCCTCGGGGAGAGTATGGGTCTGAAGGCAGTCAAAGCTTGCTGAACAGCTAACATTTCTTTTTGGTTGATGTGTAGATATATTTGGTTTGGGCTCCATTGACCCTGAATGTACCTGTCGTCTAGGTGTGCACCCCAGGCATAGTCTGATGAGTCTGTGGTGAGGGTCTGGGTGGCATTGTGAGAAGGGTAGTCCCTTGTTGTGGTAGCATGCTGCTGCCCATCAAAGAAAATCTTTCCTTAAACAAGGTATCATTAGTATAAGAGTTTCCAGGTCTTGGGAGTGTTGACACCAAAGGCTTTTTAGGTACCATTATAGTTTCCTCACTTGCAGTCTGGCATATGGAATGAGTAGAATGCAAGAAGTCATGAACCCCAGAGATTGCAGAATTTTCCTTGCGGACAACTGGGATCTGGTGGCTAGTTGAGAGAAGTAGGTTTGTTTTATTCTGAAGTAAGAAATGCCATCTGGCATGCCATGTCCAGGCTTGCTCCCAGAAATACAATCTTTTGCGTGAGTACTAGTTTGGATTTCTTTTTGCTGATAGTACACCCCAGGGAGGTCAGTAGTCCTTTACAAAGGTCAGGTGCTTTCGAAGCTTTTCCTGACTGTCTGCCTGAATCAGGCAGTCATCTAAGTAGGGGTAAATTTGAATATTTCTTTGTCTGCAAAAAGCAATGGCAGGAGACGGGCATTTTGTAAAAACTATGGGAGCAGTGGATAAGCCAAAGGGAAGCTCACATAACTGAAAATGCAGTCATTCTGTCCTGAAAAGTAGATATTTCCTGCAGGATTCACTGACTGGGATGTGTAGGTAGGACTCTTTTTAGGTCTAGGGATGTGTAGGTAGGACTCTTTTTAGGTCTAGGGTGGCTAAGCATTCCTTGAGAGCATAGGTAGAAGTTGCTGGAGGGTGAGCATTTAGAATTTTGGTATCACCAGGAAAGTGTTTAGAATGGATAGAGAGGATGGGGCACCAGGTGCCCTCTTTTCTGGGTACCAGGAAGAGTCTGGAGTAGAAACCTTGGCCTATCTGTTCTGCAGGAACATGCTCTATTGCCCTCATAGACAGCAGGGAAAGGACTTGCTTTTTGGCCTCTGTCCACTGGTTTGGGGGAATATCTGGGAACCCTTTTGGGGTTGACAGAGTGTGGAAATACAATATGTATCCCTGGGACACTATGTTGAGGACCCAGCGGTCGTTGGTAATGATGGCCCAGATGCTTGCATGGAAGGAGAGTTTTCATCCTAGGGGCAAGAGTGGGTGGGCAGAGGGAGGTGGAAGTGTAAAGTCACTGAGTTCTTACCATGAGGGGGTGGCTTAGCACTCCCTGCTTTTGAAGAGGAGGAACTCCATTTCTTAGATCTCTGCATTCCCTGGGGCTGCTGTTTGGGGGGCCTGCTTCCCCGGGGTCTGGGCTAAGCTGACCTGGAGGGGGCAGGAAAGGACCAGTGTTTGGAGGGGCAATGCCTACTGAACCTCGGTGGCTGGACCTGCAAGAAGTCTTTAACTGCCTGCATAGATTTAGCTTTTTCTTCCATCGTTTTTAAGACCTCCTCAGCCTTGGTGCCAAATAAGTTGTCTTTGTGCAGTGGTGCGTCCAGTAATTTAGATCTGACATGGTCTGGCAAGGGGGTTTTCCTTTAGCCAAGCATGCCTTCTAAAGACAGAACCAGTGACTGCTGCCCTGCAAGATGCTTCTAGGGTGTCAAACCACATTGTAAGGTGTGCTTAGTTACCTGACTTCTCAAATACATTAACTCTTGTAACTATATTTTCTGCACAAGCAGTAAAAGAAGATATTTTTTGTTTGAGGAGTTTCATGTATGTTGCTGATATTTCAGCATATGGAACTGACAATTTAGTGCTCTAATAGCAAGAGTAGCAGAGGTGTATACTTTTTTTACCCCATCTGTGTAATGCTTGGGAATCCCTATCTGAGGGGGTGGGATTCTTACCAGAAGTTGCTTTAATTCCTTTAGGTCCTTTAGAGATAAACTCAGGGTCAGCAGTTGGATTTTTGAAAAGAAATTTGTGGGAGGCAGGGACTCTATAGTACCCGTCTGGTTTCCTGGGAGCAGGAGGGAGGGTGTCAGGCATACATACATAGTGTAGAGGTGGCCTTTGAGTTTTAACAGTAAGCTAGTATAGGTTTTTAGATTTTAAGAGGTGTTTATTACACAGTGAAGTTCAAATGTACAAACGTTTGTTTTTTTTAATATTATATTTCATATTTTATTTCAAAATTCAATTATTATATGACATTTGATATATATTGTTGAGTTATTGAATTTTTTGATATACTCATTTGTTTGATTTAAATGTTTAACTGACTGGGAATTTTTACTGGATGTGTGATTATGGGTGGGGTATTTAAATGTGGAAAATGGAAGTGCAGGATGATTCTGATGAAATTTTTTTACGTAAACGCTAAATCCTTGGTGTATGGTCAATAAATTTTAACCTTCAACTCCAGAGTGGTTTTGGTTGTGATTCCTGGATTGAACAGCTGCTTTTCTCATGTGAAGCCTGGCCAGAGGAATTAGGATGATGCAAGATGCCATGTACCCCAAGACTTGCAGGAACTTCCTCGCAGTGAGGTGACTTCTGGAAGCCATCTGGGTAAAGCAGAGAGGCAGGAAGCTCTGCTTTTCTGGGGATAGGAAGGCCATTTGGGATGCTGTGCCCAGCAGTGCTCCCAAGAAAATGATCTTCCTGGAGGGTGCTTGTTTTGATTTCTTCTTGTTGATGGTGTACCCTAAGGAGGTAAGGAGGGTTTTGACAAAGAGGAGGTCCTTGAGTAACTTTTCTTTGCACTCTGCCTGAATGAGGCAGTCATCCAGATCAGAGTAAATCTGTATATTTTTCTGTCTGCAAAAGGCTATGACCAGGGCTAAGCATTTGGTGAATACGCTGGGAGCAGTAGATAAGCCAAAGGGTAGCGCAGAGAACTGAAAGTGTTGTGAGCCTGCTCTGAAGCAAAAGAATTTCCTGCAGGATTCCCTTATGGGAATGTGGAGGTAGGCATCTTTTAAATCTAGGGTGACTAACCAGACATTTTTTGTCAGCATAGGGAGCAGCTGCTGCAAGGTTAGCATTTTGAATTTGGGGACCACCAGGGAGGTGTTCAGAATGGGTAGATCCAGGATGGGGTGCAAACTGCCCTCTTTTCTGGGAACAAGGAATAGTCTGGAATACAACCTTTTGCCTGTCTGATCTGAGGGGACAAGTTATACTGCCCCTTGGGATATGAGAGTTTGGCCTCTGCGAACAGATTTGGAGGCAAGTCTGGGTACCCTCTTGGAACTGGGAGTTTGTTGAAGGAGAATTTGTATCCCTGAAAATGATCTTTAAGACCTATTGGTCCTTTGTTACAGAAAGCCAATTTTCTTTGTAGAGGGAGAGCCTTCCTCCTACTTTTTGGTGAGTGAAAAGAGGGCAGAGGGGGGAAAAGGAGTCACAGAGTTTCTGCCATAGACGGGTGGCTTAGAACTCCCTGCCTTTGGAGCAGAAGGGGTCCACTGTTTGGTTCTCTGCTGTCCCTGGGATAGGAGCCTGGGTAGTCTTGTCCCTGTGGGGCTTACCTTACCTCTGTCTGCTAGGTGCAGGGAACGACCAGTGTTTTGAGGGAAAATTCCTGCTGAACCTAGGAGGTTGCACCTGAAAGAAATCTTTTACTGTTTGCATAGATTTTGCTTTGTCTTCCATCTTTTTAAGCACTTCTTCTGCTTTTACTCCAACCAAGCGGTCCTTACCCTAGGCTGCATCAATTAATTTAGATTAGACATTATCAAGGAGAGGTTGTTCCTTCAACCATGCATGTCTCCTAATGACAGATCCTGACACTGTTGACCTACTTGAGGCTTCTAGGGCATCATATCCACAGTGCAATGAGTGTCTGGCCATTTGACAAGTAGAGTGCAGTAAATCTGCTAATTCTTTTGAATTGGCGCAGTCAGGAAAGGCTGAAATCTTTTGCTTTAATAGTTCCAAAGTTTGGTGTTGATATTTTAACATGTGAAACTGACTGTTAAGTGCTCTGAAAGGTTGGGAGGGTGGCCTAATGGTTAAGGTGTTTGCCTTACAAACACCAGGTGCAGGGTTTGAGTCTCACAAGGGATAATTGGCTAAGCTTAAAATGGCTCACAAGGGCAGTTAGCTTAGTACTAACCTATGAACCTATGAACCTATAAGGTTGCAGAGGTGTATACTTTTTACCCCATCTGTCCACAGAGCTCTGGAATCCTTGTCAGAAGGTATAGGATTCTTTGCAGAACTAGCCTTAGCTCCTTTCGGCCCTTGTGTAATAACCTCTGGGTCTGCAGCACGACTTCTGTACAGGTATTTGTGAGAATCCGGTACTCTAATACCTGTCAGGTTTACTGGGAGCAGGTGGGAGAGCGTCAGGAGCCAAGCTGGATTCATGGAAGACAACATCCAAATATCTAAGATAGGAGGGATGGCCAAGGGTCTGTGCTGGGGCAAGTCTAGAAACTCCCTTAGTCTTTTCTTAGACTGAGAGAAGTCCTGGGATTTCCAGTGGAAATGTTCCCTGAGGGTGTAAAGGGTTTCCCCCAAAGGAAAGACCTTCTGGTGGGGAGGCAGAAGGAATGGATTCCTCTGTATCTGAATCCTGATAAGCAGTCAGAGGTTGTTGTTCCTCTTCAAAATCTAAATAATCAGACTCCTCAGAATCCTGTTCTGTCAGTATTCAGGAGAAAGGTCTTTTTCCTTTTAGAAGTTGTGGCCTGACTCTCCCTGATAAGGGTGATGATCCTTCGCCATTTTAAGCATTTGAGCTTGGGGAGATGGAGCAGGAGTAAGATGGTGGTTAGAGATAGATTTCCTAGGAGTGGCCTTGCTTCTAGGCCTAAGAGTATCCATCTGTCTGAGAGAAATGGCAGTCGGATAAGAAGACGTCTTTTTTTGTCTAGATTTGGAAATGCGAAAGACCTCCTCAGAAGCCGGTGCCTACGTCGCGGCTCTGGACACAAACGAGGCAGAGACAACCAAAGCCCCTGAAAACAAAGAAGATTTCTGCGCCATATAGGACTCAAAGGGTCTCGGTAGCGGCCTATGAATGTATTAGATCGGGCATCAGGAGCGGCAAAAGCACCTCACTGAATTCTGGAGAATTGATGACCTGCTTAGCGGTAGAATCGTCGGAAGACTTAGCCTTGTGTGGTCTGTCTTTATCTTTACATTTTTTTGGAATATCTACGGATTGTTAGCAGACAGACACCATTTTGGAATGCAAAAACGGAAGACGAAAATACCCGGCTAAAATAAGAAGTCTATGATGAATGGTTCTCACGTTAAAGAGGGCATAGAACCAGCAAAGGGAGACATCGTGGTCTGGGCCTAAACAAGTAACGCAGTAAGTCTCGGTGTGGGATATGCTTTCCACAGGTGAGACAACTGTTAACTTTTTCTAACATCAGTTAGTGCAAGAAAAAAGAATCCTCCAACGGAGTACTTAGCTTTAGACGTTCCTCAGCTGTAATTCAAACTCTGGTAGTGACCAACCGGCACACTTGTAAACTGCTTCTGCTATGGGCTCTGCGGCAAGAAAGACTGGTGTAATGGCATTGGCTGCCTTGCTTTATAGCACTGACAACCTGACTTCAGTCAGCAAGCGACCGCAGCCGACGCAGAAAAACATTGACTCTGGTATTCGGGTCGGCCGAGGGCTACCACAGCAGGGATAACCCACAGGTGATGACTGCAACAGTGAAACACAAAGAATATCCAGATTTTCTGACCACCTCATTGATTCCTAGAAAAGGGTCTTTGAGGGATCGAAAAAATATGCCCACTGCAGAGAGGATCTTTCCATCCTTCACACACCAAGATAATGTGCCCTTCACTTTAGGGCCAAACAAAGACATGCTGTCAAAAGGAGCATTGACGAATGAAGACTTGATGGACTCCAAAAAAACTCAAATAAGGGCATCCAGGCATGTCTGCTGATGGAAATGCCTAAACCCACGGCCCTTGAGGTTCCTTTGGCTACATGTGAAATAAGCCTCATGGATGAATTTGAAATAGATTGCAGCTTAGCTAACTGAGAAGTCATGGATGATTGGGCTTCTGCAGAAATGGATCCTGAGAGAGTATTTGAATGTTCCTTAATAAATCCCTCTGCAACTTTGTTAAATGTGCCAAACAATTTGGTGGCCTTAGGGCAAAAGTCACCAAAGCATAGACATGCTTCCCAAACTTGTCCATCGGCCTTTACTCCCTGTTAGCCGGACGAACAGTGAAACTCTCTTCAGCAAGTTCCTTATTGGTGGCTGCCGCCATGACCATGGCATCAACAGGTATCCCTTTAACCAAAAACTCCTTCCCTGAAGGTGGTGCCAGAATCTTGTCAGGTTTTGTGTGTATGGGATCAACTGTGTCAAGTTCCTTCCATGCTTGCCAAGAGACCAATTCAATAAGCTTGTTGGTGGGTGGAGTAACCCAGGAGGTAGACGGCCACTACTGAAAGTCTCCAGGAATACAGACTCCTCAGATGAAGGGTTACTGGGTGTCCAACTGCCTCTCTGTTTTAGGATCTCAAGGATGTCACCCAAATGAGACATCTTCAAGAGGTCATTGTGGGAACCCTTCACCTTCATCTAAGTCTGTACCCTCTGTGACTAACTCTTGCGGAGAGTCCAAGTGCTTCCTCTTGCACTTCTTCCCAGGGACCGCCTCAGTGGAATGCTCCGGGGAGGTATCGGAAGAACATGAAATACCCTGCTGGGGAGCTTAGGGGTCAACGGATTGGCTGTCCCTGTGTTAAAGAGTGAAGAGGCTCCAAGAGCAGAGACATCAATGTAGAAGGTTGAAGATCCAAGGGGGTTGGATCCGTCCATTCTGCTGGGGCAGAAAACACCTTCTTCACAACCTCAAAGGCTGACAACTCCAGAGTGGGGGGGAGGGGGCAAGAAAGAGAGAAGACCTCGGCTATGAAAAGACAAGCTTCTGAACTGCTGACATCCCCCACTCCAAAAGCAATCTCCACAAGGAGGAAGTTGGACCCAAACTATCCAGTATCGAAGCTCCAAGGTGCAGAGACAGCTTCAACAACTTCAGAGTTGACTCCAACACTTCAGATCCAACAGAGAAGCTACAGCTCTGATAGCCTTCTGGATACAACTGAACTGAAGTACTCAATGTAAGCTTCAGATCAGAAGATATAGTTGTCTTTGGATCCGAGCCAGATGGAACTAGAAAGCTTGGATCCGGAGACTCAAACAGTTGAAGGAATCAGAAGAGGAACTTGAAGTGGGGGGTGTATTTGAAGGACGGACCTCCTGACCCGAAGGGGTAACAGCAGATAAGGCACCTGTCTGATTCTGCACTAAGAGGATCTTCCACACCACTCTCTCCACATCTTCTTCCATCAAACATCTGGAAGAATAAGTCAGAACTAGAGAGGGGGACCTGGATTGGTGATGTTCCAAAAAGGGTGAGGGCACCCTTCAAGGCACCAGATCAATGGACGGTGAACATCTTGTCTTGGGAAGAGAAACAGGGCTCGAGACCATCGGATCCAATAACTTTTCTGTCTGATCCGAGGCAGTCAGATCCATCAGTTTTTTATTTTTTGGGTCCAAGGGTGAGCTACGTTTGGATCTCACTGGATCCAGCTTAGATCTTTTCTTGGGCTGTTCCAAAACTGGGGTGGATGATGTGGACGGTTTTGGAGATGAAGGCTTCAACTCTTTACTTTTGGGAGACTGAGCCCCAGATACTGCCTCTCCAAAAGCAGATAGTAGTAAACCTTTCAATACAAGTTTCTTCTTTCTTTCTGCAAGCACCCTAGGATTGAAACCATGGCAGATGGAACCATCCTTTTGAAGATGTAAAGGCCCAAAACAGTAAACACACAGTGTGGGCATCTGATATTGGTAGTTTGTGCCCACAGTTAACGCACTTTTTAAATCCAGCAGGGCCTTTTTCCATCGCATTACTAAAAACTATAAAAAAGAAAATTTAAGTAAGAACAGATTTTTTTTTTTAAATAAAGACAGAAGGCAGAAAGAAATCACTACCAGCAATGGTAATAAAAGGTTACACTAAGTGTAGAAAGGAAATTACTAACAATAGTAATTTAAGGAGTACATAATGTACCATACTTAAACAGAATGGTAAAGGACAAGAAATATACGAACTATAAGAAATATTAGAAAAATATAAAGATTTAAAAGATAATAATGATCACTTATCTGAAAAAGCTCTAGAGCTAGGTCACCCAAGTCTATCATGGCAAACGAGATGTGAGGTAGCTTAGGGTTGGTGCATTATGGGTAAGGGAGGAGCCAGAGAGTTTTTTTTACCACAAGTTTAGTAATGGGCGAGTCAGATCCAAGGATCGGATCCAAACCCATCAGCTGAGGACAGAATGAAAATTGATATCAGACTGCACCTTTTATGCTTAATGTATGCAACTTAATGTCTCATACTCCAAGGTCAAGGCTGAAAATGATTCAGGAGCCAGCCCACTCTCCAGGTTGACAAATGTGAAAATAAAATGAACTAAGCAGAAGAGGGGGAGGACTGCATTCTCTGAGGTGGCAAACTGGTTCGTTTCCAAAGTGTCCCACTTCTTGAAGACCCCGAGCAGACAAATCATCTGAATCTACAGCTTCTGAAGAGAACTTCAGAAATGTCTCAGAGTCCACCAGCTCGTCCAGTTCCTCAGAGATGTGGTCTGCTGTGAGAGAGATGACCTTTTTCTATGGCTGTCTAATGAAATAAGGAGAAGAGCTACTATAGGCAGCTTTATTTCTAATGTCATAAGGGCAAGAAAGACTGTTCTTAGCTATAAATGGTTACTGTGGAGCTCCCTCTCAAAACCTTGTGCAACACGTGGAAGCCTACTAAAGAAATTGTCCATAATCACAACTTGTGACAGTTTCTGTTGCAACAAGTGAAGACCCACCAGAAAATTGGTGAATATCAACTCCTCTAGGGTCCTATAGCAAGGACCTAAAACCAAAAGAAGGTCCATGATTGAGCTTACGGTAGCTCTGAGGATACTGCCACTTGTTAGGCCATTACAGTACAATGCCCGCATCCTCAGATGTGCAGCAAATGGCACCACGAAAACTGTGTCAGCAACACACTGTCTCAACTTGGATGATGTGATGTGCTCTCACATACGTGGCAGAGGCCATGGCATTATGGACATGCTGCAGATTAACAAATGACCAGTACTGGAGAGTGTCCGGCTCCAAGGTTATAAAGGCAATCTTTTGAACAGGAGACAGAAAAGGATTTCCCTACAGATGACCTTGTATACCTGGCCGGGTTCTAACTTTCTAAACGCTACTGGTTCACAGTGAGTACTTAACACTTAGCTTGCGTGGATCACTGTTTTTGCAAGACTGTTGTGCACTTCAGTGGCAAGTTTTTTCTTTTCCCTTTCTTGTACAATTGTGGAATTAGTATATGCAAATTTGGATAATGCAGAAGACCCTTTATAAGCACTTACCTGGATGTACTTTAAGGGTAAAATTGATAAGTTATCTTGATAAATCATGTATCAAGCTATCATCTGAGAAACTCAGAGATGACTTCCTCTAATTTCTGACCACCCCCAGAGACTGCAAGCATGAAAGCACGCAGTGCAAGTTATGTTGACAGAGTCCCTGAAAGGGTCATCAGAAGCCAGTTGTGCAGGTAAGGGAATATGTAAATATCTTTCTTTTACAAAGAATTAGCCACAACAACCAGTTACTCTGTACAATCTTTGGGTACTGAGGAAAGCCAAATAGCAAAAGTTTTTATTGAATCTGATTACCTGTCAGCCACAAACCAGGGAAATCTTCTGTGTGCATGGCAAATACATGCATAACAAAAGGCTTTCATTCTATATAGCATCAACATCCATATTCCCTTGTGGTAGCAAGGCATAAGCCCTTGCAGGGTGACCATCTGAAAATAACTGCAATGGATGTTCTGGTTGAAGCTACTGTGACAACAGAATAAAACTCTTTCATCCACTTCAAGATCAGAGAATGGACAGAACAAAACCTCAGTCCTCTTCTGACAGCATCTACAAGTCTTTTAAGCATTACAGTCTGAGGCTGTCCCACAAGTTCTATTGAGAAGAACTGATCTGTCAATGAAGTTTTTCCAGGAGTAAGATCTGTAGGCTCCAAAACATGCCTGAGAACTGACCACATCTAGACCCACAGACCTTTTGTGATGATTCACTGGAGTTAGAACTGCAGAACAGAAGCTGAGAAGGTCATTCTCTTTGTCAACCTAGCTCAAATCGGGTAGAAGATGGTAAGACTGTGCAACATTTTTGAGTCTTCCTTTAATGACAAGAAGGCTTTTTCTTTTCTTTTTTTTTTTTTTTGTGGCCGGCTAAGTTCAAAAAGGAACAATGGAAATGAAAGGAGGGAGAACGTAAAGTTCTTACAAAGAGATGAGAGCCTCCTCTGAGCAGTGATCGCTCGGCCTGCCAAAAGAGTTCATACGTTCATTTTATTTATTTATTTATTTGACATTTGTTTACCAGGAAAGTCCGACTGGGTATGAATCCATTTTCAGTAGGGCCCAGGGAGAAAACTTCCAGAAACACAATTACAGTATTACAGTATAACATTGATTACAAAGACAGTCACTGCACCAAGAAGTACAACTTGTGGATACCATAAAAAATTTCAACAGTAAAGTTATAACACACTATGTACAAACTATCAGTTTCCACTACTTCTTTAGTATATACAGTTGTTGTAGTATATACAGTACAGTAGATAAAATTGTGGTTTCTTAAAGAGGGACAATCTGAGAAGCAGGTAAAGTGTAAACAAAACAGCTGAAAAATTAGTTATACGATAGTAGGCTGTAAAATAACGAGATGAAAGCCTAGAGTAGTAGCAAGTTGTGTTAATAGAGGTTCTGAGATATGAGAGTAGTACTGAGCACTAAGACGGCATGCAGCGAGGGCAGATCCAGTATAGGATAAATGTTCTTTTAGTCAAGATTTGAAGGAGTGGTAGTGAGGTATTAGTCTGACTGACTCTGGAATGCTACTCCAGGTTTTGGCAATACAGTGTGAGTACAGACTAACACCGTTAGATCTTTGAAGTTTACAAATTGATAGAAGATGCTTGTGCGAAGAACGTTAAGTCACAAGAAGGAATATGTTGAAGTAATGTTGAGGTAGTTTGCGAAAATTAGGGCTTGTATAGTATTGTGTGTGTAAACATTTATTTTACATTTGTTAACCGGAAAGTCCAACTGGACACAAGTCCATTTTCATCTGAAAGTTAGCAGGTGGGGTAGTTCAAGCCAATTAAGGGTTCTGAGAGCAGAGCAGTGGTGAGAATGGAGAATCTGAATAGTAGCAAATTTAGGTATTTTATTACAACTAACCAAGTTTTACTGTAAGGGAAGAGTAAATGTTAGAATACGGGAAGCATATAGAAGGGATGGTAAGAGATATGTGGCGGCTAGAGTTTTATGTTGTTATTGATATGCAGGTCAAACTTAAGACTGTTGTTGATCGTTGCACCTAACAGCTTGGTATGTGAAACATTAATTAGTATTGTTCAGACAAATAATTCTAAAATTACAGTTATCGGGGGGAATTGTTATGGTAGAAATAGCATATTTTTTTGGGGGGAGATTAAGTAGGAGATGCTTTTTGGAAAGCCATGACTCAATGGAATGGAACACATCTTGAGTTATATTTTGAAGACGATTAAGATTGTTAGAAGAGCAGATTTAAGTAGAGTCGTCTGCACACTGAATAAGGGTTGCCTGTTTAGTGGAGGTATGAAGATGATTAATAAAAATGTTGAAAAGGAGTGGACCCAGAATAGAGCCTTGAGGTACCCAAGTGCTAAACAGTAAATAAGGAAAGAAACTGAAATTCCATTTGATGGCTTGATATCTGTTAGAAAGAACACTTGCGAATCATTGCAAGGTAGAAGACTTTGTTAAACCAAGATGAGATAATTGGGACAAGAGATTGGGGTAGGAGACAGCGTCAAAAGCTTTAGAGAGGTCTAAGAATAGAGATGAAATAAAGTTAACTTTGTCACGGCTTTATTTACTGTGTTAGTAAAGGATAGTACAGCAGTGGTAGTACTGTATGCATGTCTAAAATCCATTCTGGGTAGGAGAAAGAAGACTACTGTCAAGTAGGTACTGAAATTGTTTGTAAATACATTTTACTAGGGTTTTGAATAGAGGGCAAAGAATAGCAATAGGTCTAAAGTTAGAAATACCTGGGGAGGTGCTGCCTTTATGGAGAGGACAGATGAAGAACTTCTTCCACAGGGTAGGTACATAGGCTTCCTTAATGGATCTGTTAATGAGTACGGATATGGGGTAGGCTATTCAGTCAGCTGCCATTCTCAGATATTCATTAGGAAGATTATCAGCAGAGGGAGAACAAGGATTAAAAGTTTGTTCAACAGTAACTTAAAGAAGGAAGTGGGTACTGCTTATAAGGAAAATGTGGAAAGGCAGCCAATAAACGGATGAGAGACAGCAGAAGGTGATAATGAGAAGTTATTAGTAATGGAAGCTATGCTACTGATGAAATAAGAGTTAAATTGAAATGCTATGTCAGATGTGGCACTATCACTGGAAGGTTGAGGGAAGAATGATTTCCAGTGTGTAAATTTTTTTTGTTTGTCAGACTGTTTTTGGACCGGAACTATGCTGGTCTTGTAGGTGTGCGTAAAATAGTTTATCTGATGTCTCTTGTTTCTTTACTAGGTTGCGCAGTGCTCTACAGCTTTGTAGATTTTTTTGCCCCTCCAGTTTTGTGTAGCATGCCCAGGCCTCATCTCTTTTATGCATTAGGAATCTGGTATTAACAGAAAGCCAAGGAGAATAGTTAGTTTTGACTATCTTCTTTCTGGCAGGAGCCAATTTATTTAAAGTGGTTAGGAATGTAGAGGAGAATTTTTCAACTGCCATATTTAAGGAAAGTTAAGGTTGCTACTAGGCTAACAACCTCTAGGGCCCTTACAAGCCTAGCCTCTCATCCCAAACCATTTGTGTCCTGAGCATCATGCACATCTATATTGGGGGGAGGCATGCTAGCAGAGATGTAACTAAGGATTTGTAGGGGGAGGGTGTTAGTTAGAATACTTTTCTTATTGACAGCCTCTGTCCATAAAGGACATGGGGGCCAGACCAAAGGTAAATTTATGACTTCCCATTCAGTTGTCAAAGTTTTGTTTCTACCAAGTTCTAGTTCTACTTAGATGGACTGATCCAACAGATGAGTTTTATTTCTGTGAGAAGGACTTGTGAGGTCCAAGATGTGTATGAAAATGGGCAACTCCTCAGTAAGCTGCATTAAAATGAACTTTCCCCAGAAATGGGTAAACAGGGTTTTAACCCTGAACTCTTGTATCAAGACAAATAAATCTGAATCACTTCACCATGTAGACAAACACACTGCAGCCTGTGGCCCTACCCAGCGCATCTTTGGAGTCAATTTTATAGGGCATACATGAAAGCCCACAATAACACTTTAGACAGGGTCTCGACCAAGCTTCCTTAGCTGTGTTCAGACTTTGGAAGAGCCTCAGGACTATCCAAGAGCCTTCCTAATAGGACAGGACTGGAACTAGGCCATATGAAATGAAAAGCTATGAGACCTTCTTGTCATATATCTGTGGAGTTCTTGCCAGGTGATAAGGTGGCAAAATGTTGTGGTCTAAAACAGACACTGGAATAACAGATCATGTAAGAATCAGCAGTAAGACATTTAGTTAACTGCTTTACTTAGGCTGGGTTTACAGAGGTTATCTGCTTTTTTGGGAGTGGACAGTTAAAGTCAGTTTGAATCCAGCCAGCTAGGTTGTCATCTCTAATGACTGATGCCACAAGAGAAAAACTGTTAGCCATTTTTGAAGGGAGGGAGTCGGGGCTTGTGTCCAGTTCAAGCTGTTCTTCATTAAGCCAAGGACCTAATTTTCGGGAGGTGCAGCAGTCATACAGAGAAGGGAACAGGGTGGGATTAATTGCTTTGCCTATCTCAAAGTCAATGGACTCTGATGCCCTCTGACATCTCACAGGGGCAGAACATGATGCAGTCTTAAATCATTCTTTTGCTTGAGGGTAATCTCATGGAAAAGTGAACACGTGGCAAGACACATCTCTTAACAGGGGATAAGGAGTTGGAGCAAAATAGTGTGCCATCTGAAGGTATTGCACACCAGAGAGAGGCCAGCTCCCTAAAGGTGTGATGCAAAAATTGTGATTGGAGCACCCACTAGACAAAGGCCTGTCTGATGTCTAACTTCTAAGATCAGTGCCTTAGCAGACATGGGATAATCCAACGATGCTCATCAACCAGGATACATGGATCTAAATCAGCCTGGGTGGTAACCCAAAAGATGAGTACTTGGTCCCAAGTAAAGATGACATGTGACTAGATAACGCAAGGTATTTCTCCCACGATCAAATAGTTCAACTCTGGTTCCAGCCAGTCAACTACTGACTAGGTGGTACATGCAACCTGGGATGACCATGTCCCTTCTCCCCAATGAGAGTTAGAGATGCACTCTTCAGGATCCATTGTCAAAAAGGACGAAGCCTTGATTCATCACTAGTTGAGGATGAGCTTAACATCTGCATGAACAAGGGCCTGGTCAGACACAATCTTCACTTTTTGGAAGGTCACACTTCAAGCTGCTGTCCAAGTGCTAAGTGGAGGATCAGCCCACCAACTATTTGACAGGACCTGCTGACAACCACCATTCTTTTTGGTTATAAAGTAGGCCACGTGTTTTTCCCTGTGATGTCTTTGGGAGGACTGAGTTACTTATACTTGCAGCAGTCGTTCATATAATGCTCTTCCTGAAACAGTAAGAGCAATGCAGGTATGTATCAAAGCTGGAAATGGTAATCAACTGTCACATAAATACTCAGTGAGCAGACATTTAAGCATGTAACTGCAAGTACTTCACATACAACAGCAAACGTAATTCTCTGAACTGTGCCAGCAGCAAAGACAATCTGGCAGGCTTAAAAGGCTGGCATTTATGTAGCTGGCATGTGCCAGTATAACGACAATGAACTTCCAAGATTTTGTCAAAAATGATGACGAATCCAACCAACTAACCATCTAGTAATGTCCTCAACAAGAGAGTCATAGTGTTGTTGTTATTTGTAAAAGGTCTATAAAAATAAAAAAAAAATATTAAAAACCTATAAGTGCAACTGTGTAATGCTTCTGGTAATGTACCTGAAAAAAAAGTTATGCACTCACCATAATGTTCCATCTGAGTAGTTCTACTTCATTTGTCTTCAACCTGTGGGTCTTCGGATCCGACACAGCCGCATTTTCCAGCTATGGCTCTAAGCTCCATGCTCCGCCCCTTACCCATAATGCCCCCATCTCCCTTTTCCCTTCAGATCGAGTTTGCTGCTTAACAGGTATAAGACACCGACTCAATGATACCTTATCATCAAACACCAATGGTCACAGAAGAACCTTAGCCTGGACAGGAGCAAGGATCCCAACAATAACCGGCCGATACAAAGGACATGTCATAAACCAAAGGATAAGGTTAAGGGGAAGGAGTGGAGGAGACGGTTGAAGACAAATGAAGTAGAACTACTCAGATGGAATGTTATGCTGAGTACATAACTTCTTTATGTGAAGAAGTAGTTTACTTTATTTGCTCTTCAACATGTGGGACAAAGTCTCCAGCTACCGAACTCTTGGGAGGCCCTCATGGAAGGATATTCTGGAGCACCACAGAACCAAAGGATGCTCTACTCCTAGAGACCAAATCCAATTTATAATGAGAAATAAAGGTGTGAGATGAGGCCCAAGTAGCAGCTGAACAAATATCATCCAAAGAGAACCTAGACCAAAAGGCCGCTGACGTAGCCATAGATCGGGTCGAATGAGCCTTCACTTTTCCAGGTAGAGACAAACATCTTTAACAACCCAGCCAATGCAATGTGAAATCTAGCGAGCAACTGTCACTTTTGAAAAAGGTTTGCCAAAGAAGGGCTTGACACAGGACACAAAACGTTGATCAGACTTGCAGAATGTTTTAGTCCTATGAAGATAAAACCTCAACTGCCTATGTACATCCAGTAAATGTAATTTGTATTCCCCTTTGTTCCGGTAGTTAGGAAAAACTACTGGCAAATTGATGGTCTGATTAATATTGGCTTCTGAAGCTACCTTGGGAAGGAAGGACGAGTTAGTGCGTAGCGACACTCTAGCTTTATGAAAGATCATATAAGGGACTTTAATAGAAAGAATTTGAAGCTCCAACACCCTTCTAGCAGATGTGAAGGCAACCAAGAAGGCAGTTTTCCAAGTCAAAAGTTGTAGATCCACAGATACCGCAGGCTCAAAGGGGGGAGAAACCAATGCCTGCAATAGTAAGGTGAGGTCCCACAGTGGAATTGGGTCCTTAAACAGGGGTCTGAGAAGAAAGGCACCTTTGAGAAAAATTTTACAAAATTTAGAGGAAGCCAATGAAGACATGTTTACCCCAACATGAAAATTAGAGATGGCTGCCACCTGGACTTTGACCGTAGAGGAACTAGCACCCTGTTGAAAAATGCTAGCCAGAAAATCTAAAACTGCCAAAAGCAGAGCAGTGAAAGGATCCAAAGACCTCTGGCCCATATAGAAAATAGTTTCCATTTACTACGGTAGACTTTTCTGGTAGACGATTTATGAGCTGCTACCAGAATGGACTTAACAGGCGATGACAGACCAGGAGTCCTTATAATCATGGGAACTGGAGCAGCCAAGCAATGAGCTAAAGACTGTCCAGATATGGATGAGGGATCCCCAAGGGATGTGAAAGCAGAGCCGGGACCGGATCCAAGGTCCATGGTGGAACAACTAGATGAGACCTGAGTAAGGGACACCAAATCTGTCGAGGCCAGAATGGGGTGATGAGTATCACAGTGCTCCCCAGCCTTCAGGCATTCTGCAGAAACTTCGACATAAGGGGAAGAGGAGGATATGCATAAAGAAGCCCAGAAGGCCAAGCATGAATCAGACCGTCTCTGGGAGCTTCCACCGGCAGGGGGTTCAGAGCGAAAAACTCGCTGCATTTTGCATTGGAAAGAGATGCGAAGAGATCGCAGCAAGGACGACCCCACACAAGAAAGATCTGTTCTGCTACTGAAAGATTCAGAGACCACTCGTAAGGCATCAGGATCGATCTGCTGAGCCTGTCCACTAGAATGTTGGATCATATTGTCCTGGGATGTGTGTTGCCACCAGAAAGCAGCCAGTGGAGGTCACCCATTCCACACTCTCATGGCCTCTCGACATAAGGGATAAGATCTGGATCCCCCTTGTTTGATGTACCAGACCACTGATATACTGTCTGTCTGAAATGCAATCATTCCCAGAGGAAGATGAGCATGAAGGGCCTGCAATGCAAGAAGAACCACTCTCATCTCTAGAACACTGATATGTAGACAGGTCCCGGAAGGGGACCAAGTGCCTTGGACTGTCCTTCCTGAACAGTACCCCCCCCCCCAGTAGGGAGGCGTCCGTGGTCACAATGGTCTTGGGGAAAGCAGGTTGAAACGAACTTCCCTTAAGGAGATCCGGGGACTGAATCTACACCAAAGGGAGTCCCTGCACGCTTTTGAAAT
Source organism: Protopterus annectens (assembly GCF_019279795.1). Classification (NCBI taxonomy): domain Eukaryota; kingdom Metazoa; phylum Chordata; order Ceratodontiformes; family Protopteridae; genus Protopterus; species Protopterus annectens. Next base: position 443,585,747 of record NC_056748.1, read on the forward strand.
TCTCACCGGAAAAGACAATAGAAGGTCTAACAGTGAACACTGAACCACCAGTGTCCACTGCAGCACCCTCATATGAAGGCATGCCATAGGAAGAAGATTTATCGTGGCCGCCATGGAGCCTAGAGCCCTTAACACTGCTTCAGCTGTTGGTAAATAGGTCTGAAGAATGTAGCTGCATATCCTGTCTAATGTGAGGAACACCTTCATTTGTATTGTGTCCAGATGTGCCCCAATGAAGTCTGAAATGTGAGAACAGCAGACTTGTTCATGTTGATTGTAATGCCCAACTAGTTGGCAAACTGAAGGAAGGAGTCCCTGATCTGACAAAGTAGATGCGCTGAAGGGGCAGTAAAGAGCCAATCGTCCAGGTACGGAAAGACCTGAATGCCCTGAAGCCTCAGGTGAGCCGCTACTACCTCCATTACCTTGAACACCCGGGGGGTTGTGGTGAGACCAAAGGGGAGGGCTTGAAATTGGTAATGTTTGGCTCCCAGCCAGGAGTGAAGGAACCTCCGGGAACACCTGTCAATCGATGTGATAGTACGCGTCCTGGAGGTCGATCGAGCACATCCAGTCTCTGGCCTGCAGATAGGGCAGGATAGATTGAATTGTGACCATCCGGAGTTTTGTCTTGGTTACTAATAGGTTCAATTTGGACAGATCCAATACTGGTATGAGGTCCCCATCTTTTTTTGGCACTAAAACGAACCTGGAATAAACCCCAGATCCAGACTGGTCTGGGGGGACCGGTTGGATGACTCTTTCTTAGCAGTGAGCCTACCTGCACTGCTGCCTCTTCCTGCTGCGTAGGTGGAACGTCCAGGAGGGCTTTGTTGAATGGGGGAAGGATCCTTGAATGGAACAAAATATCCTCTGGATATGACTCGCAGTACCCACTGATCTGAAGTGATGAACTCCCATGTTAGTGGGTGAAGCGACAAACGAACCCAGACTACCTCCAGAGATGGACAGCCGGGCAAACCCCTCAGGGGTGCTGCCTGGTTTATTTGAGAAAGGTTCTCAGGACCCAAAAATCCAAGGACCCCCTCTGCCTCTAAGGTGGCGTATCATATCCCCCTCTGCCTCTGGGGGAAGGTGAGTCCTGAGTGTCCCAGGAAAACGCTAGAGACTTGCGGAACCACATATTCTTCTGGCCTCGCTGGTTCCTGAAAAAGACCTTTGAGGCGGTGAGAAGCGGATCCCGACGGCAGTGTCTTCCTGTCCTTCTCGCTCTGGACCAAAATCTCTATGACCGTCTTTCCAAAAAAGGGAAGAACCATCATAACGGGCGTTGGTAAAAGACACCTTGAAGGGCTCCAAGAACTGACATAAGAGGAGCCAGACATGACGCCGGATGGCAACAGCTGACCCCACTGCCCTTGCGGCTCCCTCCGTGGCAAGGGAGAGCAAATGCATAACCGTGTTGACAACAGATTTTAGGGTGGCCATTTGTGCATCAGACATCTTACTGTCCTCTGGTGACATTGACGCTGGGGTCGACTCGTGACTTGACCAGATCTCTGGAGTTGAATGACATGCTCCATGTAGTTCAGTGTCATCACATAGAAGGTCGCTGAAGCATAAACTCGCTTCCCAAAATGATCCAACGCTCATGACAGGTGGACTGTGGAGCTCTCCTGGGCAAGTTCCTTTTTCGGTGGCCACTGCCACCATCATAGCATCTACAGGACACCACTTGTGCCAGTGTAACTTGTCCGTGGGGGGGGGGGGTTAAAACTTTGTTGGGGCACTTGGGTATTGGTTCTACAGTGCCCGGCTCTTTCCACTCCCTGTATGTTATCAAATGCACAAGTGGATCGGCAGGAGGGGACACCCAAGAGGTCGATGGGCCCGAGCCAAATGCCTCCAGAAACATGGACTAGTCAGAGGTTAGTTTTGGGGTGGACCACCCGCCCTTTGGAGAAGGATCTCCATAATGTCTCCAAAGAAGACATCCTCAGGAGTGATCTTGGGGAACCTTCCCCTTCATCCAGGTCTATGTCTTCGGTGAGGGACTCTGGAGGAGAGTCCAATGGCCTCCTTTTACACGTATGCTTGCGGTGGGGGGCTACTCAGGGAAACTGTCTGGGGAGGTCTCGCAAGTGGGTTGTTCCAAGAGTGGAACTTCCTGTGGCACTACGGCTACGGGCTATCCCCTGAGAGGGTAAGATGGTAGGAACCACACAAGGCCAGTGAAGTCTGGATGGACTTCGAAGACGAAATGGTCAGAGGCCTTGACTCTGCAAGAACCCTTTCCACCACATCGAATGCCGGCGTTGAGGTACAGGATACAGTTGGTGCCGTCCCCTCGACTCCAAACGTCCTTGGATCCAATTACTCAAAAACCTCAGGTCAGAACATAGAAGGAGTGATAGGTCTAAACAATGGCTGGAAGGTGCCCAACTCCGGTGGGAGAAGGCCCTGGGAAGTCCCCCATCTGGATTCGAGTACGGATAAACCCCTACATCATCATGTCCAGCTCAGCTTCAGACAAGCTCAGAGTAGAGCGGGCTGACACTGCTAAAGTAGGTGGGGAAAGTCAGTGGGGGAAGGCCTAGGGGGTGAACGGCTAACCTGTAGCTTGGGCTCAGGTGAAAACCTGGGGGACCTGAGCTGAGGTATCACTGGCCTGGAAACAGGCTTAACCTTCGGCAGAGGGCCAGCCTCCGACAAACGGTCAGGGGATCGTTTGTGAGGCTGGTCCTTCTTGGCTTTATCCTCTTCCCTGGACCTCTTGGAGGGAGGGGGAGTCCCAGAGGCCATGGAAGGGGAAAACGAAGCAGCAGCCGCTGCTTTCCCAGTAGGGGAAGGTGGGACCTTGGTCCCAGCAGAAGAGGGCAAGAGGCCCTTAAGGATCAGTTTGTCCCGCCTGTCCTTAAGTGCCCTGGGATTAAACCCAGCACAACCAAGACAGCGGGACTGGAGGTGAGCCATCCACAAGCAAATCACACACAGAGTGTGGCCATCTGCTGGAGAAAGCTTATGGCCACACTGTGCATCTTCTGAAGACTGGCTTTGGGGTGTCCACCATGCCTTAGCCGGCCTCTCACACACACACACACACACACACACACACACACACACACACACACACACACACACACACACACACACACACACACACAAAGAAAAGAGGGGAGGAAAGATAGGAAAGCCTACTTACTACTATTTTTTTTGCTACGGAGAACCCCGACAAGGTATAAAAAAAAGTGTTGAACAGAAATAAATAAAAAAAAAAGCCAAAAAGGGAACAATTTACTGTTGTAGAAAAAACACCCAAACGCTCTGGAGCTCAGACCATGCTGCTTCCTCTCACGCAGCAAACGAGATCTGAAGGGAGAAGAGAGACGGGGGCATTAAGGGTAAGGGCAGGAGCATGGAGTTTGGAGCCGTAGTTGGAAAATGCGGCCGTGTCGGATCCGATGACCCACAAGTTGAAGAGCAGATGAGTCAACTACTTCAGATCTAATACTTTAGCAATAAAAATTAAACAGAAAGTCTGAATTTCAAGGAAGGTTAGATATATTCCAGGACTTATTCCACTGGGCAATGTGAAGAGTCTACTTTACAGTAGTAGCCTTGAAAATAATTATGCCACTTTGCACTATGGACACCTTAACGTCGTTCATCAAAGTATCACTAATCCTCACACAACAGCAGTTCCTTTGGAAGTCAGACACAAACTTATGAAGCCAAGGTTTGGATGGATTACTGCTTGGGTTAAAGGTTTTATCAAAACACGAGTATTGCCACTGAGCTTCACTAGATAAACAATTTATGTTATAACTTGCTTGGTCTTGTTTTCTTCTATAAATAGGTCTCCAAACAACACAGACCTTTTTCCACTGGTTATGTCTTCCTTTCTCAGATGGGTGTTCTGAAAAGAGTCCCATCCACCACCTGCTAAGTTACCAACTACTGGGTTCACACTTGCTACTGTGACTGGCTTCTTGTTCCATGTTGTATGAGTGGGTGGAAGCCACGGTGGTCATCTGTCCCATCAGCCGACATTTATGCTCACTGAGTAGTGGACAGCAAGCTCTACATTTATGTCTATATACACACTGGTTAACCTTTTTTCCCCCCATGGTTTTTCATTTTGGTGATTGATAAGATTACCTATTCAGTGTTTTGGTCCACGTGGAAGTGCCCCGTTCTCACCATTAGGTATGCATTTATTTGATAAACTACTTTACAGGCTGAAATAACTGAAATGAAACAGATCTGAAAAAATCTCTGTAAAGAGATAAGTGCTCATCTTGACATAATGGATACAAAAAAGGCTATATTTGTTCAGAATCTATCTCAAACTCTGCAATCCTATTTTTTTTCTTATTTGTTAATTTTAAGGCCATTTTATTTGCTTTTTTTTTTATTTAGCACAAAGGTAAGCGTCGGTTTTTCACAAAGTGGTTGGTGACATCAAGAAAGTTAAATGTAGCAATACTGTTAAAAATGTGTGGCCAACAAAATGACTTGTGAGACAATGTGTGGCAAGTACAAATTATAGAAAGTATAAAGAAGATGGAAAGGGCAAATTAAGACAATAACCATGACTTGAGGTAACAGTATGAATTATTTATATGCTTAATGTATGTTTAAGCTGCTATCAGACATCTCTCAATAAAGAAATTACCTATACAGAGATTTCAAGTATGCATAGTATTATTAATGATACACTGTTTGACTTCTGTACAATGAAAAAATGGATAGCTTTATACTTTGAAATATTTCATTAGCTCCAGATGTGTCTTGGATGGAGTGGAGGCCTATTGCTCCTTTGGAGTTGGCTTGGCTTACATGAGGAAATAGTGGAAATGGAAAAAGGAGATCATACCTTCATCCAGAGAGGTGAGGACCTACTTCCTCTGCAGGAGGTCACTGACCAAGTCCAGAGCATGCTAGTTGAAAAATGAGCAGGTCAGCTTCTTGTTGGCACGCAGTCACTACATTACTTGCAATGCAGTGTAATTACTAAACAACTTCTACCCAGAATCTCCAAAACTGTAAGTGTTATAAAACTACCTAATACAAAAGTTGAGCTACAAATACGTATCTAAATCAAGGGTAAAGACAGTCCGCTGTACACTGTAGAATATTAATATTGATATTCACATACATTAAGCTACAGCTGTTTAATAAGCGAGGTAAAAACCTGAGTAGTATTTTAGTTCCTTACATATTAATTTATTTTCTGACACTAAATTTTAACATAGCTGAAATAAATGCAATGTAAGTGACATATTAAACAGCTGCAGAAAGAAAGGTAAATGAATATAATTATACTTGTGATATTATACAAAACTATTAGACACTTCTGATATAACAGGATGGTTATACAGTGTATTACAAATTATAGCTGGTCAGCAATTAAAATACTTACATTTTTCAGGGACTGCTTTACATATTCATCTTCGCTCTTTTCAATTTCCATAATGTTGCAGTATGCTGAAGTATTGGTAGTGTCAGAAACATCATGCTTACACTGCTTCTTCAGGTCTTCCAAACACTAATACATCATAAATCACACATTACAAAAAGGATGTGGCATCACACAAAAACAAGTGCATTACCCTGACTTAGATATCCTACAAAAAAAAAAATACTGCAATATGTTCTGTTCAGTAACACATTTGTAATAGAAATAGAATATCTCTTATTCCCATCAAACATTACATGTCTGGTGATCATCACTTTCTCCATTATTCTGACTTGTTCCCACAATTATTTTTTGCAGCATGTTTATCTTGGGTAGTAGACTGATCAAGTGAGAAATCTGAAACTCAAGAACGTCAAGAGCTAAATGAGGAAAACTGCTACTGATCAATGGGCTAATAAAAAAAAATAAATAAATAAATAAAGGGAAATGCAGCTGCACAATTTACAAAAAGATTTAGTGCTATTTTCTCCAGTTTTTTCCAGTGGTAGTAAATATTAGTTTAAGCTGTAGGCCTGTCGAATTTCCTCTTCATCAGCAATCACAGATGCTGGCTGTGAGTGTATATGTTTTTGTGTATATAAACCCATGGATATATGTGTGTGGGCGTGCGTGTTTGTGTCTGTCTCTGTCTTGTCTGCAGACCTTGTAAGGAAACAGTGTCCTGTGCAAGACTAATCAAATGACTTAAACCCAATGCATGCTATAATAGGCTGCAGTTTCCCTATGACCTTGAGCAGGATAAAGTGGGTATTGGATAATGAATATTTTAACAGTACACCTACCAAGTTGGGCAGGACTGCACACTACTGCAAAACAAATATAGGAGGAGTGATACCTATAACACTAAAAGTAGTGCATCGAAGTTTTAACTTGCTGGCACTTTGTTGTAAAAGAAAAATGTTGTGAAATGGTAAATTCAGAAGCTGTCATTAAAATGTGTAGATGGACTAAAACATTTTTGGGCACTTTTGGTAGGAAATCAGTTCTTGCCCATAGTTCTTATCTCTTGTCTCGTGTATTCAAAAAAGATGACGAAGCGGTGTATGGGTTACAGATATTTACTGTACATAAACACATCAGGAACTGTAACCGGAACATGTACTTAAACTTAGGGATTCACTCATTACTTCAGACACACTCACATGCATTTCCATTCATGCCTGCATTCATTGACTGACTGTACAAAAATGGCACTGATCTTGCACGTGCACACTAACTTATATGCACATGCTATCTAGCTACAGTGGCTGACTATGTTCAACACACACACACACACTGATCTACAACCTCCCCCTTTATGCAATAGGAGAACAAAAATTTTACATGCTAGATATCACATCAACATTTCATAGGTAGGTACCAGGCTATTGGTCCAAGGGCCTAAGTAAGCCTAGCCAACAAGGTTCCTTGGCTTATGCCACCCAAGAAAGTTATTTTCCTGTGCCCCTGTCGAGCAGAGCCACAGAAGTGAGCCCTGGGGTGTTTTTCCTATTTCCCATCCACTCATCAAGATTTTTCTTGAAGAGTGCTAATGAGGAACTTTGCTTGACATAGATGGGTAGCTTATTCCAGAGTATGGAAGTCTCTGGGACAGGAATCTAGCCCTCCAGCATGTCCTGTTTATTGTGGTGACAAGGTTTAGGTCCCTACACGGTGTAGCTCGGAGGGACTGGGATTTCTTTAGGTGCAGCATGTCCAACAGCTCTGGGTTTGACATAGCTTTATGTTAGGCAGAGATTACCTCTGAGCAGGCGATATGCTATGGAGTAAAGCTTGAGATTTTTGAGACCGTCAGTGTAGGGCATCTGTTTGAGGCCAGCAATCCTTTTTGTGAGGTACTTCTGTGGCCTTTCCAGCTGTTACAGATATCTTGTGAGATACATTCCAAAAGGGGCGTTGTACTCTATAATGGGTTGAATGAGTGTCGAGTAGAGGAGAACAATGACCTCTTTTTTCCTGGATGAGAACCTTTTTGTGATGAGGTGTGCCACGTAGAAGGATTTCCTGACTACTGTGGCGATGTGATCATCAAAGGAGAGACTACTGTCCAACTGGGTCCCAAGGTCTCATCATACATTCGGCGTTAAGTAGACTGCTGCCTATGTGGTAGTTCATGGGTACAGAGTTTTTACCAAAGGGGATGACAATGCACTTTTTGGCATTGAGCTTGAGGCCATGGCTCTGACACCAGTCATCTGTCTCAGTGAGGCCCTTCTGTAGGATGTCCACATCATTTGGGGACACTACTATGGCTCCTAGTTTGCAGTCATCTGCGAACTTTGTTAGCCAAAGGCCTTCTGGGTTAGCCTGCACTTCATTGAAGTAGATACCAAACAGGAGAGGTCCCCATACTGAACCCTGTGGTACTCCACTTGTCACTGGTTTGAAGTCAGATATGGAGTCTGCAACTTTTACAGTGTGGGTTCTGTCAGTGAGCCAATTGGCAACCCATCTTGTGATGTAAGGATTTATACCTAGTTTAGTGAGTTTATGTATAATTCCAGAATGGGGGATGGTGTCGAAAGCCTTGGCGAGGTCAAGATAGACTGGGTGAACCACCTTACCCTCGTCTACAGCTTTGGCGACTGCCTCAAAGTAGTCAATCAGGTTCAGGAGGCATGACCTGCCTTTCACAAACTCAAACTGGGTGGGGTCCAGAGTTTGGAGGTTACCAATGTCTTTGTTTATGAGTTCAATGATGATACATTCCATGGCCTTACAGACAATGCTCGTCAGCCTAACAGGGCGACAGTTCCCAGGATCAGTGGTGGCTCCCCCTTTGTGGAGTGTGATAACTGTTATCGTGTGCCATTCAGTTAGCACAAAGCCTGATGTGAGGCTATGACTGTATATGGTGCTTAGGTGGGGGGCCAGTTTTTTCTGAAGTTTGTGTAAAACGCAGCCTGGGATGTTGTCCAGTCCCATGGATTCTGTGCTTTTGGCTTTAGAGAGTGCAGCTTTTACCTGCGTAGTTGTGATTACAGGGACTCTGCATTCCTCCTGTATAGATATGGGCCCTTTAGGGGGTGAGAGGGGGGTAAAGTTAGCACTGAACCTATCTGCAGGATGTTGGCAATATCAGTTGGTTCTGTAATTTTCGTGCCGTTGTGCTGTAACTCAGAGCAGATCTGGGTGTTGCCATTTAGATTCCTGACATAGCTATAGAATGCTTTGTGGTTGTCCTTAGAATCAGTGGCGATTTGTTTTCGTAGCTAGCTTTGGAGGATCTTATAAGGGATCTTAGCTTCTTATGGAGGCAGACTAAAGAGCTCCTCCACTCATGGGATTTTACTCTCTTTTGCAACAGTTTCTTCCTTCTGTTGCACAGTTTGTTTATGGCAGGGGACCACCAGATTGGCTTCCTTTTTTTTGAGAATAGCATCATGGTTCTGTTTGGGATAGCACGATCCATGCACTCATGTAAGTGCTTACAGAGTGCATTTGTGTAGGATTCAGCAGTCATAACTGTATTGTCCATCTGCATGGGTGTCAAAGTTCACCACTTCTGTCTTAAGAAGTATGAAGTTAAGTTTGGAGAAATGTTTTTACTGTGCTTTGCTTAATGGGGATGGGGGTGGGATGTGGATATCTAGGGTGATTAGCTTATGGTCGGATCTGACCAATGAGTAGTTGACTTCAGGTTTGGAACACCGGTCACTCATGTTGGTAATGACTAGGTCTAGGATACTGTTGCCCCTGGTGGGGGTGTGGATAAGTTGATCCAGGGCATTGGAATTTATGAATTCCAGAAAGCGTTGATCGAAGGAGTTGGTACACGAGTAGTTTTCCCAGTTAATGGTGGGGTATTTGAAATCACCCATTATTAGGGTGTTTGATTGAACCCTAATATTTTCCAGTACATCAAGAAAAGAGGAATGGGAATCCTGGGGCATAGTAGGGGATTTGTAGCACGCTGCAATAAGGATTGCAGTTTTGCCCAGAGTTAGTTGCACTTGGATAACCTTGGATGCATTATGCTAAGCAACTAGCCTGGAGGTGTGGATATCCTTAATGAATATGGACAAACCTCTGCCTTTGGTGTTCCAGTCTAGGTTAGATGGCTGAAAAGTGTGGTAAGAGTTATAGCCTGGTAACGCAGGGGTGCACTCTGGAGCCTTGAACCAGGTCTCAGTCACTGCACAGATATTTATGTTCTCCATTTTAAGGAGTGCCTCCAGGGAGTGTACATTTTGAGAGTTACATTTCAACAAATGAATTCAAGTCCAAGTCGCTGTGCATTTCGGATTGGGTCTAGAAAATCTACCTGACCAGGTCACACAGAAATTATGAGTGGGTTTAGAAACTGAGAGTGTCTGGGGATTCTTTCTCAATTGGAACTTCAGGGTATACATCAGGATTACTTTAATAAGAAAGTACACTGTCCTATGGAATTTGAACACGTATAGAGTCTCCCTGAGATACGAGAGTCTTTGGCACAGGCAATCTGCTGCTTACTGGTTTGAAGAAAGGAAATATATGTCTTCAATTCCTTCTGAAATTCATTCCTTCAGATTGTACAATGTAAGATCTTCGCTTTTTACAAAGATTTTTGAAAATAGCCACTCCGTCATATCCTTTAGCTGTTTGCATTGGAAAATAGCCACTCCGTCATATCCTTTAGCTGTTTGCATTTTCACAATCTCTCCTTGTCTTAATGGTCTAAGAGGTTTGCTGGACTTATCATAGTTTTCTTGATAGTTGAGCCTTGACCATTTTGTTGTTCTTCACACAATTGTTGACTGCTCGGCAAAGTTGTTACTGTCTGTCTGGACATTAATCTCTGAGCAGGTGAACCAAGCAAATTATCTCAAGGAATGTTTCTGAGATTAAGTAAGCTAAGAAAAACATTGGTACCATCTCTCTTGGATTTCTCCAACAAGCATTCTATACTTCGAACTGTACGCTCAGCTAATCCATTGGACTGTGGATACTGAGGACTACTGGTAACATGGACAAAGTCCCAAGACTCAGCAAATTTCTTGAACTGCTGACTTCTCAGAAATAACTTTGTGTGGACTAGCGTGGACAGAAACACGTCTCCAACTTAATGACGACTGGTGGACATTAAGTTAGGAAGGTCAATTTCATACCAATTCAAATAAGAATCTACTAACAAGAGGTTGACCATTCTATTTGAAAATATCAAAAGCAACCGTTGACTGTGGTTAATTCAGGAATCTGGTTTAGCTAAAGTGGTTCTTTTTGCTGGTGCGGTTCATTGGGGGAGGGGGGTGTATGTATGTCATGTGATTTTGTATTTAGTATTTAACATGGCTAACCACACTACATACTATTTTAACCTTGAAGAAGCTCGGTAATAACCGAGCAAAAGCGCTTGGTTTATTTGTTCATTGGTGTGATTTGGACTACGTACCAATAAAAGTGTTGTTTTTAACCTATTTGGTTTGAAAGTACATTCCTTGGAGATTCGGGTCCTGTGGCCTTGGATTTTGGTGACTATTGCAAACTGAACATGCTAAAGTTTCCTTCTCTATATCTTTTGACATAGGCCAAAATACTATGCCTCATGCCCTTCTTTTGGTAAAATCAGTACCCAGGTGACCACAGTGCAAAATTATGCTATATTCCTGTTGTAATGCTTTAGGAATTACTACTTTAGGACCTTTCATGATGATTCCTTCTTCCATCACAAGCTCATCTCAGTAAGAAAAATACTGCTGTACGTCAAGTGGTAGACTGCATTGTCGTGTGGGCCATCCTTGACTGATAACGTTTCAGCTTTTGGAGAATTGGGTCTGAGGCTGTGTGCTACTTGATAGAGGCACTGGGAACTAACGTTGGGTGGCACGATGCCAGGGTAATCCTATGGGCTAGGCTTGTAAAGGTTTCAGGGCCATTAGCCTAGTACAAACCTATGAACCTATGACTTCTAAGCTCATCAACACTTGACAAACATTTTTGACTTTCATGACTTTAAAGTCTGCATTCTTGTTTTCATCTTGCTCTGTTGTTTGTCTGGCTGCCGGTGACAAAGCATCAGCTAGGTATAGATATTTGCCTCTGGTATAGACTATATTGAAACTGCACTCTGGCAATTTTAACATCATGCATTCTTTTTACAGGCGTGCTGGGGCTGCATGTAATGGCTTTTTCAAAACTGTCACTAGAGGCTGGTGATCAGCCTCTGTTTGGATACGTCTTCCATAAATATAATTACTGAACTTTGAATATGCGACTACTACTGCCAAAAGCTCTTTTTCTATTCGTGCATAATTCATCTATGTTTGGGTTAAAGTTCTGGACACGCAGGCTACTGGTATGCCTTCTTGAAGACATGCTGTGCCAACACCATATTTTGAAGCATCACAAGAAAGAGTTACAGGTTTGTGAATATCATAACTCAATGTGGGTGGACTGGCAATTTTTTTTTTCAGAATATCAAATGCTCTTTGGTGTTGTTCAACCAGGACCAATTTACATTCTGAGTGTCAAATCACACAGTGGTGCTGAAAACTCACTCAAGTCTGGGATGAGCTTTCCTAAGTAGTTGACCATACCAAGAAAACATACAGAGGTGACATTTTCTGGAAATGGCATCTCAAGAACTGCTGCTTGCTTAGACAGATCTAGCTGTAAGCCAGAATTGGTAAACAAATGACCCACATAAGTAACTTCTTTCAGTTTGAATTTAAATTTCTGAGGATTCAGTTTAAGACTCATTTCCCATGCATGGTCTAGAACTTTCGTTAGGTTTCTGTCATATTCTTCTTTGCCACTACCCCCTACAATAATGTTGTCTATGATAGCACACGCATAACCAGAACAAATTTGGTCTACCGCAGGTTGAAATACTTCAGTGGCAGAACTTATCCCAAATGTCATTCACAAAAATTCACAAATGGTGTACTGAAAGTGGTTAACAATGATGACTTGCGATCCAGAGAAATTTGCCAAAAGGAACATTTTGCATCTAAACTGAAAAAAATAGGAGCATTTGGCATTAGAGCAGCTACTACTTCTATTGTCTGTGTTGGATGATGAGGACATTGGAGCACTAAGTCTCTCAGATCAATACATTCTCGAATATCATCACAGCTTTCATTATGAGCTATGACCATGGAGGATACCCATTCAGTTGGTTCTTCTACTGGGGTAATTGCATCCAAATTCACCATTTTGTCTAGTGTTGCTTTTACTTTGCTTTGCATTGCTACCAGAAGCTTCCTTGCTGGTCTGACAACTGGGCTTACTGCATGGTTTAACTTCATGGAATATGTGACTGGAAGTTTACCAAGCTCGTCTTTAAAAATACCAGCATATTCACAAAAAATAGTCTGTGTAAAACTATTGTTGTGGTTCATACTTAGATGGTGGACCTCCTTATTAAATGAAATCAGTACCATTCTCAAACTGTCTTGGAAGCCTAACAGTGACTGCACGTGTCTTTTGACTAAGTAAAACTGCAAATCATAGCTGTTTCCAGCAGAAAGGCATGTGAAAACTGCTGCGCTATCAAGCTGAATCTCTTCAATACCATAAGCAACAAGGTCTTGCACACTTTGCTGAATCAAATTTCCCACCAACTTGTAAGTTGCCAAATATTTGTGATAACATTGCACTTGGACCCAGTGTCTACTTTAAGCTCTACAAGTTCCCCATTAATTTGTACAGTACAAAATATTTCATTCTTTGCTGCCAACTGATAAGCTACTGCATTAACTGTTTCACTGATCACAGAGACACCATCAGCATAAAGTTTGCTTACAGCTATCTGATCTACTTGCTTCTTCAGATGCTCTCTAGACTTGCAAAGCCTTTTGAAATGATTCCACTTTTTACATTTGTGGCATTGCTGCCCAAAAGCTAAGTACTTCTCTCATTTAGGTTCATGGCTGCCTCCACAATTAAGATAGTTAACAATAAGATTGTTTGCTGTGGCTCCATTTGGTTTATAGTTAAGGTTAGGTACTGCCACATCCTTCGGTTTATATCTTAGCTTTCTGTTGTACACTATCAACATTCGCACTGGTAGATACTGCAAGCATGCTTTTCTCATTCGTAAGCATATTTGTGTGCTTTTCAGATAGCTCATATATTTGACAAATGTCTATCACTGTCTTGAAGCAAAATCTGTCTCACTGCATCATTAACACCACACACAAGCCTGTCTTTTATCATCTTGTCTTGTAAATCACCCAATCTGCATGCTTTAGCTTTATTTCTCAAGTCAGTAATACATGCTGCTATAGTTTTGCCAGGCTTTTGATTTCTTGTGTAAAAAATATGCCTTTCCATTGTAATATTCGTTTGAAGGTTACGTACTTTTCTAAATTTACATTTTAAGCACTCAGGGTCTTTCCACGTTTCAGCCTGTGTCACAATATGATGGTTCCCCCTCTCCTGCTTACACAGCAGGTGCATACACCCTGCGTACACAGAATGTTCCCTCTCAATGGCTTCCGAGCCAACTAAATTAAGAAGTTCAAATGCTTTTGCACGTGCGTCTTTATTGGAAAATTCAGCCTGTATGAAAGTATCATATTCTTGCTCAAACACTGTCCGGTTCCCTGCAATATTATCAAATATCAGCAGTCCACGTCTGCAAAATCTCTCTGTTATAACAAAATTTAAATATAAGCATACACCAGGTACTTATAATTATGCTCAACCGCACAACAACCTCTCTGAAATGGCTTCATTTTAACAATGCAAACACTGCGAATATTCCAGATACTTGGCATTAGTTAATGCGAAAAAGTAGTACATTGTGAAGAAATGTGGTTGTTTTATCTTTTTTGTACATTTTAAAGATGTCAGAAATTATTTTGAACATTTCTGTAATTATTCTGAATATTTTTATCATAATATTGCTATTTTGGACATTTTATCTCAGTAATCATTTCGCACATTTTGAATGCTTCTCCACACATTCCGTGACTGAGAAATCATTTAAAAGAGTTTAAGTACCTCTGAATAACTGCTGACCTGTTTGCGAGTTCACTCATGTATATTTCTCCACTTTTAACTTTGTGACTTGTGCCTTCTATGTTGAAGCAGCATCGTATCCCATTCTGACATCATGTCGCTTGTCTTGTGTATTCAAAAGAGATGAAGAAGTGATGTATAGGTTCAAGATATTTATTGTACATAAACACATCAGGAACTGGAACATGTACTTAGCTAACTGATTCACTCATTACTTCAAACACACTCGCATGTGCATCTCCATTCATGCCTGCATTCACTCTGACTCACTGTACAAAATGGCACTGATCTTACACATGCTTAGTAACTTGTATGCATGTGCTACAGTGGCTGACTAGGTTCAATACACACTAATTTACAGTTCTGACAGTCAATTTATTAACAAGAAACTGTTCATAACTCACCTTTGTCCTCCCCTTCCTGTTAGTTTCAGAACTCTACAATCATATTGTCACGCATTATTCTCAGGTGGTGTCCCATAAACTTACTGCTACTATCTTCCCATGCTGCTATCAGATCCTGTATTGAAAGCCTTCGTCTCTATGCACTTAATGTGCATGCACACATACACGAATGTGCGACTTTCCATAAAGTCCTAAAATCACTTTTAAAAGTGAGAAGACAGTTTTGTTTAATGAATGAATGGCGAGCTAGACTGCAACTGTAAAAGCAGAACCGTACATGGGCTGGTTCTATCTTGTTATGGGGGAGCATCTGGCTCATGGTCTGGCAATTTGAGAATCAAAGGTTCATAATAGGTTCATAGGTTCATCATAATCTAGAGCCATTACAACCATGGCCCAGAAATGTGACATGACATACAGAAATACAGATCAAATGAAAAATTAACATTCAAAAGTTATTGTGAGATAAAATAAAAAGTAAGTTTATCAATTTCAGCAAATACAATATCATAATGCATAGTCTGAAAGAATGCACATTAAAATTAATATTTTCAACATAAGACTGCCTAAACACAGGTTGTGAAACCTATGCAAAATGAAACAGAGATTGACATTCAAAGAAAAGTTGTGAGAGATAATGCAGTTGCAAATGAGTATGGACACTTTCAGATTAACAAAATATATAAATTATAACAAGGCTACTTTTTACAATTAATTATGCATTGTCAGGGGATTAGCAAATGCATATAAATTCAAAATTTGGCCAGGGAATCATTAAGCAGATATGCACATTATTTATGTGATTTAAGAATTATTTCAACATCAGTCACAGCAATTTCAGAAGTTGTTTATATTCTCATTCAGCTACAAAATCACAAGAATCATAGGTTAATAAACAGGCTAGTAGTAAGATCCTGAAAAGGCTCTACATCTCAAAACGTATCTTCTCAGCAAGCACCATCTTTAGCCTTACAGCTAGGGTGGGTAGCACCTTCACATGAAACAAAACTTTTTTAAAAGGAGCACCATGTTACAGATGTGGTGGAATAAAATGCACAGAAATATGTGAGGCTGCATAGTCTCAGTCAATTTGACATTTTGATTTAAAAAGAACTGAACGCATTCTGTTTAGGAACAGATGGCAAAACTGAATATAACCAAAATATGTACATGTTGATGACATGAACAATATATAGCACATTAAAGTGAAATAATGCTGGAAGAGTAACATTCTTCTGCTATTACAGTTTTATAGTTAGCACAGGCTCTTATAGTAGTTGACAACAAACAGGTCACTACATCACTTATCTTGTGCCCCCTTGCTTGCTAAGGTTTTGTGTGACAGACTTGTTGCCTGACTGGATAAAGACAGGCCCTGAAAGCAGGTACTTCTCTCCCAAGCCTTTGAAACCTAGCAGCATTCCTGTAACCATAAAATGAGATATGGAGCCCCTCCTCCAGGGAATACTACATGCTTTACAGCATGTTGGAGCCTAGATGGACTCACTACCCTCAAGAAATGTGTCCATTAAGATCTGTGACTGATCCAGCTAATGAAAGAATATGACCATCAAAGGAATGGAGGGGAGGGAAATCTCCTAGCACCTGCTAATAAGAATAAGAATCTGAAACCAACAGCATGTCTGTAAGCTTGCAATTACTCTGTAGCCACTAACACCTCACAATCATTTGTGAATTCTAACCTGCTAGCATGCAAACACCAGTACTGTGGCTGTCATCAAACCTAGAAAGCAGAGCAGAGCAGAGTCCAAACATGGACTTGACACTGCTTCCACACCCAATAAACGAACACAATCTCACAATTCCTCTTCAAGAGCAGCAATATCTGAAAATGAGATAATCTTAGTCTGTCCCTGATGAAGGACCTCGAACTGGAATTAGGAAAAACCACAAGCCTGCATCCATGGAAGATACAAAAGGAAAGTAAACTAGGTCTACTAGTAATATCTTTTGTAGAAGCAACAAGGAGCCAGGCTTCTGCAAAATGTATTATTGGAGACCCTTCTTTTACAAGGCTTTGACCAACATGGCCAACACCTTAGTGAAGGTACTTGACATTAAGGGAAACTCAAAACAGCCAAACACTGTAGTGAGAACTGAAGACCACCCACAGTGAACAAAAAGAAGTCTCTTTTATGGATCCCAAATACAGATGTTCCAAAAACTATCCATCAAGTCTGGCAACAACAGTTTCTCCATGTTAGAGCAAACTAGGACAACCATCCTCCTTGAAGCCAGTCCCCAAACACAAGTTGCTAGGGGGAGCTGACATCTGTGACAACTTTGCTGGCAATGGGAAAACCAATGTCATATCATGTCATGTTTAAGCAGTCTTCTTTGGATGCCAAAGACCAGCTGTACCTTCCTTTACTGAGTCATGCTAGCCCGCACTGAACTGGAGGCCACTTTGAAGAAGAGTTTCCTGGTCACAATTACCTTCAACTCCATGAATAGATGACTGGAGAAGCTACCTCCAGGATCAAAAGGATCAACTTTGTCACTCTTAGGGCAATGCAAGAACCTCCAGATTTATAGTGCAGGGTGGGAGTCAAGAGCACATCCTTCCCATCTCAAGGTCCTTGAAAGAGACTTAGGATTGGTTATAGCTTACATGCTTGCTACTTCTGGTTCAGTTTAATACATGCAGGGTATAAATTGCCAGAAGGACATTAGACTTACCTTAAGAAGGTTCAGGTCAGCACTGGTGAAGCATACACTTCTGTTAAGTGGGCTAGTAACTTTTCCTGCCTCTGGTACAAGGTAGTCAAAATGAACTACTGGAACTTGTGGCAGTTAACATTGTGCCATTCTCTTTGAGGCAGTACAAGAAAAGCCTGTGAGGTTATCCAATATTAATGTAATAATCACATAGGCACTTTTTACAATGCTTAGGCATGCAGACGCAGTATTTATCAATGACAGCAAGGACTAAGATCACAAGTGCGTGAGTAATAAAAAAGAACAGGTAAGGTCCAGTAAGAAGCAAATTTATGTATCTGGCTTGTTACATAATGGGGTTCACAGAAGCAGTTGTCTTCCCAAATGCGCGATTTTGCAAGAAAAAAAATGTCAATTTGGACTCGTGGAGAAGGAATTTACAGCCCAGGACATACCATGGATGGTACTGTCTTATATCTGTACAACCTTATTTTAAGACGGCCTTACAGTATGCACTTAACTTCATGAAGACCATCCTGCAAAATGACATTCTTCATCATCACCCTAACTTGAATTTGCAATGCTCCTGAAAATGACAGCAGATGACCATATTAGTAAAAACACAGATCTTTAAAGATGAAATCTGTAAAATTAGTAAATGCCCTAAAATAATGACATGGGTACCTTTGTGAGGCTATCCCATTACTAGCAAACTTTGAAATGTGCACTAATCATTAGAATAAAAAGTAGTACAATTTCCATCAGTTTGGAAAGATCTTGCTTCCCTCTTCAATCGCTCTGGCAAATGAAAAAACACCCGAGGGCTCATTCTGTAGGGTTCTGTTCAGTAAAACAGATATACCACTACATGTGAACATTTAGCATATGCATAATCTTCTCCTAAGTGTTAACATCCTGCTTTATGAAAACAGGTATCTGGACAGGAGGAATGAGATCACTGGTTGAAGCAATCAAAAATTTATTTAGGTTTAGTCTTTATCCTTTAAAAAAGAAATACAGTTTCAATGTCATGACTGACTGTACTCCAAACTACACCTACCTGATATAGCACTGGAAAATGGGTTTATATCACAAGATCGAAAGCGTAAAATATTGAATGCAAGAACATCGAACTTCCAACCTCGAAACCTGAAATCTGCAAAAGCTGAGAACATCGAAAACAGAAACCCCAGACTCTCATAGTTGGCCTTCCTGAACACAGACACCCTTACGTCACTGTGAAATGATGCATATGCATAACATATGGCACAAACTCCGGTTGTATAGCAACAGAACCAGTAAAGATGTGCTAGTATACAAAGAAGTTGTATACATATTAGAATGTGTTCTCATTACACACCATAGAAGTGTTAGTATGTGTTGTAAGTACACACTATAAAACTAAGCCTTCCACTGCTCCCTGTGCGCTTAGCTGAGACCAAATAGCAACATGGCTACCGCTGCTTATCTTACTGCTCCCGGAGTTCTAGGGACAATATATGACTCTGAAATGTCTCAGAAGAGGTCAGAACCTTAACCCTGACAGCTGACTAATGCTACTCGGAGGTTCCGTTTTCGATGTTCTCAGCTTTCGAAGTTATCGGGTTTCGAGGTTAGGTGTTCGATGTTCTTGCATTCGATATTTTACGCTTTCGATCTTGTGATATAAACCCCCGGAAAATAAGTCTTCCATCACATAAACCAGAAATACGACTCAGAATATTAAAAAATAGATGGTTGATCATCAACATCCCTAACATAAACTAATGTTCCATGGAGGTGAAAAGGGTCCTTGATAGGGGAATACAAAGAAAAAAAAATCCCTCCAAAAAATATTTTAAAACTGCAAGGTTGAAGCTAAAAGGCTTCACAATCATCAGCCTCATTATCAACCTCCTCCATCCTCAGTTTTCTATATGGTGTCAGGGTGGCATGTTAGCTGTCACCATCAATCTCATGTCAGTGCCACTCTCCTACCTCCTTCTAAAGTCAAGTCTTACAGTCGCAGGTTTTCTCTCATACAATTCATCCCACCTCTTTGCTAGATGTGCTCATTTCCACTTGCTTTCTTCCCGAATGCCCGAAATCTTTTCCACCAGATTAACAACTGCCTTCCTGCACATGTGTCTGAACCATAGTAATCTGTTATCTTTGACCTTCTCTGCAACTGAAGCTACCTGGGCTTTGGCTTCAACGTCCTCATTTCTTAGTCAGCCCACAGAGTGCATCATATCACCCATCTCAGGCACTTCACTTCCATCACCTCTAGCTTCCTCAACCGCTCTACCTTCAATGCCAATGCTTCTTTACCATACAGCAGTGCTGGCCACTCCAGTGTTTTGTACACCTTATTACTCTGCCTCCTTGGCATTCTTCTGCACACACTACCTGACATGCAGTGTCAGCTGGCTGCAGCCCCTCTAATTCTAGCTTTGACCCCCTCATTGATAATTCCCTTCTCTTAAACAACCCCTCCAAGACATCTAAAGATATTAACATGTTCCACTACTTTCTCTTCTACCTCAGTTTTGTGCTGCTTCTGCTTTCCCCATGTGCAGCCAAGACAAATGCCTCATTTCAATTTTATTCCACGTGCCTTCAGTTTTGCATTCCATTCCTCTATCATTTGTTTAAATCCTTCTTCAGAGTCTGCTTATAATGTCACTTCATCAGCATACAGCAACTTTGTTGGTCTGTCCGGTTTACTAATGCAGTCCATCACTGTTATGAACAGCAATGGGCACTTGAATACAAGTGCTTCTGACAAGAAGGCAGTAAATTCTGCCAATTAAAATTATATTTACCACAGTTTACTACAGCCACATTTTATATATACACAAAAGGACTGCACGAAGATTACACTCCACAAGTGCATGGGGCAAAACCAAATAAATCCATCAAAGATTTCAGCACACTGTAGAATACCAAAAAATAGTCTTTATTCAAATAAACAAGCTCCTTTTTATTTGAGTAAAGACTACTTTTTGGCAATCTACAGTAGGATTATTAACAAATTGACAAATGGCATCCCTAACATCAGCTTCCATGAAAAGGATAACCCGGACAAATCCAAGGTCCATCATTCTTTTTTCCTGTCAGGTTTGTTTAGTCCTACCAGGAAGAAAGCAGCGATATTACATGTCAATCTACACAGAAGATCTCATAAGCCTGAGATGCTCTCCAAAGGAAACGTCACCTGGGGAGAGCTATTATAGGATGAGAAAAGCTTACTATTCTTACTTGTTTCTGAATTAATGACCTCAAGTACATCTATAACCTCACTCCCAAAGAGATTCCATCGAAAAGGAGTTATCCTACTACTGGTTTCATTCAACTAATAAAGGAATGAACAAGAAATAGGTGCTGAGTGTTGGGCAAAATGCTCTAAAGATGAAAATAAAGAGTGGTGGCACTGGGTCAGGAAAAACCCTCCACAGGGCATTACAATTATGTCAAACTGTGTTCCCTAAGGGTGCACTCTTGTTCCTATTTGGACATCTTCCACTAAAGGCTGAACACTGCTCAAATGTCCAATGTCATGGGGATGCTTGTGAGCCTGATGAGTGAAGACTTCACAGCAGCATCTTGACTCTAGTTGGTAACACTATTTTCAGAAAATGAAGGGTGGGAGTATTGGCAGTAGAATCCTTGAGTTACAGTTCAACCACCAAGCCTTCACCAAAGAATCAGGACTCATTTTGCATAGCCAGGTCTGTCAGCAAACTGCTCAGGCATCAAAAAGTAAGCAGTTCAGCATACCCCAATCCCAGCATCTGAAGAGCTGGTTGCTTCTCCAACTAGCATCAGCAATGTACTTGATTGCACACAACATGCAAGAGACAGAGACTTTCCTACGGATGGCTTTTCTTGGAAGAAGCTTTGACTGATGGTCTCTTACGACTTCTATGTGCTCCAACTCGTTTGGGATTGAGCTAAGGATCTTTATGCCAATTCAATCACTAGCCACCTGCTACATCTACCATTTTGTGATTGACCAGGATTCACGTTTCCTCTGCTTTCTACTTCTTTGCTGCACAGATGAAGGGTATTTCACATTTTGCACTTCCCCATAATAATGAAAGTTAAGTATGTGACACATGAACTGGCAACCACATCACCTGAATGGATCTCTCTGAATTAAAAATGGAACTTTCCTACAGCATGTTAGGCTTGCAGAAGTAAACTGTACATGTGGCAGAAAAAATGAGGAGCAATGGAGGCTAGTTTCTTCCTCAGTGTCACTTTGTGTAAAGTCAAGACATGTACAAGCAAGAGGTGAGTATGTTTACCAAGCAGGGCAGCCACAGTGTGCAAGAATGTGATCTCAAGACAGAATATCTCAATAATAGTCCCATTGCAATAGGTCTCTGAAACAAAATTTGCTAAATTAAAATGAGTTTGTGGCTGGTCAGAGTCCATTGGTTTAACATGAGGTTCAGCTCTCTGGACTTCTGTTTGAAAAGGAAAGAAACATTGTTTAAGATATCCGGCCAAATATACTGTACCACCTGACAGTCTAATAAAACTTAAGCATACCTTCCTTTCATGCCATATGTCTGACATTAGAAATCTGCATGAGACTACATACTGGTACTCGAGGGCTATATGGGTGCAAACATCCTCTAAGCTTTCTTGCCCCAAGAAAGATAGAGGCTGAAACTGAAAAAGAATAAATTCAGATAGGGAAAAAAGGAAAGGGGAATGGACAGGGAAAGGATACTTTGGTCTCAGAAAGAGGAGGAGAGTGCATGCACTGCAACAGTGATGTTTTACAACAGCACTAGCAGCCTGCTCCGGCCAGGTCTGGGTTCTTACACAACTGTACTATGCTTATCATTAGATCACGGTTTACTATAGTGGTAACTGATGGTACAATTTCCAGAGCTTGCATGCAGAAGGGGAAAGGTATGGGAGACAGAAATGGAATCCAGTACTCCTTGAAGAATGGTTCTGGCAAAACCTGCTCTGGATCTTGAAAAGGCATCTGCTTTGTAATGTTTGGTAAGCATGCAAATGGAAGACTAGCTCCCTCTAAAATGGATTTGAATTTATGACCCTTGAAAAATGTCACCAGAAAAAGCAACAGGTCTAGCTGACTGTCCTTTAGCGTCTATCTGCAGAGATTTTCCAAGGGAAAAAAAACAAAAGAAATGACAAGGGAGTTCCATCTAAAAATGATCAGTTTAGAAACTAAAAGACCCTGGTTCTTTCCTTCAAAGAAATGAACAATTAGATTTTCTAATACTTGTCCACACAGAATTTTAGCTGTCTGCATGCACTCACTCAGTAAATGAAGAATACTCTCTCCCTCTCTCTTATTTTGAGGATTAATGTCCACGAATAAAATACCCTAGGGAAGCCAAGAACAAATGGATGACCAGGTAGGCTGCCTTAATAAAGGTACTGTGGGATGTCGGTGAAGAAGCTGGGCTACCGGTAAAGCCTTGAGAAAGGCTGTGCATACCCGAGCGCTTGTGGTTGAAGGCTGAGTAAAGCCTTTAGAAAGGCTTCGTATACAAGTCGTAGTTCCAGCTGGTCAGGTCGCCTGGTGAGAGGAATCGCTAGTGTGGCAGCTAGAAATCAAAGATGAAACACACAGGAAAAAACAAGCAAAACAATGTAAATGTGGCTCGGCTAAGGAGCTCTGCTCGCCATGGTGGCAAAAAATCAACGTAGTCTAAGTTCAGATTCTAGAAGGTCATACTTTATTGAAGTAAAAAGTACCAGAAGTACAATCACCATCGAAGCGTAGTTCCTTAATGGAAAGAGTGATCCAGAGGATTTCCTTTTATAAGAGTACCTGGGGGTGTGTCAGTGGGAGCCAATCAAGTGTGGGTGAAAAAACCTTTATTGTGATTGGGCACGATAACTTGACATCACACCTTAAAATCTGATAGGTTAGATACCCTGAGCCAGCTCATACGTGGTTAGTAGACTCACTCTAAACCTACAATAGTGAAGTTCGGAGATTAGCTAAAATTAGCTAAAAAAAATGTAGTTAACTACTGGCTCCTGTGGCAGAATCTTTTCCATTTCCTTGCTAAGATTTTCTGGTGCTGGGCCTTCTTGCCACTGTGATAATGTCTAGGACCTGTTTGCTTTTAAAGTATTAGCCATGCTGACAGATTGTGAGTCTGCAAGTCTGGGTGCAGCATCCCCCCCGTCCCCACCTGGGTCAAGAGGTCTGAGATAAGGGGAAGCTGCCTGGGAGGCTGCAATGTTAGACTGTGCAGTAAGGGGTACCAATGCTGTCTGGGCCAATCTGGAGCAATGAGGATGGCCTTAGGTTGTCTCCTCCTTTATCTTGATCAGTACCTTGGGAATAAGAAGAGGGAATGCATACACAAAAAGGGAGTTCCAGGGGTCAAGGCATCCACCTTCCACGCTAGGTGGTGATGCTCCCTGGTACAGAATTTTTCCAGCTGGTGGTTGAGGTGCGAAGCAAAGAGATCAACCTCTGCAGTTCCCCACTCCTGAATGACTTGTAAAAAGATTTTCCTGTGGAGCTGCCATTCGTGGGGGTCCAGTAAGTTTCTGCTTAGGTGGTCTGCCAGGGTGTTGTTGACCCCTAGTAGATATTGGGCAATTAGGTGTAAACTCATGCAGGCGGATGTCAGCCAGAGGTTCATGGCTAGCCTGCACAGAGGGTAAGATTGTGTCCCTCCCTGTTTGTTGATATACCACATTACTGTGATGTTGTCTGTTTTGATAAGGAGAACCCCTGGCCTGAGATGGAGTTTGAAGGATGTCAGAGCCTTTTGTACTACCATCATTTCCTTCTGATGTGTAAGGGAAGGTGCTGGGCATCCCAAAGACCTTGGGTGCACCTGCCTGCTCAGTGAGCACCCCAAGCAATGTCTGAGGCATTGGTGGTGATGGTCTGGCTAGTAGGGCAGAGAATGAAGAGAAGACCCTCGTTCTTGGCACTAGCCCCTGCCCACCAGAGAAGCTTGACCCTTATACAGGGGATCAGAGGGAGAGAGGTCTCTAGAGGCTGACACCAAAGGTTCTTTAGATACCACTGAAGTTTCCCTCATGTGAAGACTGGCCAGAGGAATTAGAAGGATGCAAGATGCCATGCACCACAAGGCCTGCAGGAACTTCCTCGCAGTGAGGTGACTTCTGAAAGCCAGCTGGGTAAAGTAGAGAGGCAGGAAGCTCTCATTTTCTCGGAATAGGACGGCCATTTGGGATGCTGTGTCCAGCAGTGCTCCCAAGAAAATTATCTTCTTGGACAGTGTTTGTTTCTACTCGATGATGGTGAAGCCTAGGGACGTTAGGAGGGTTTTGACAAAGAGAAGGTCCTGGAGCAGCTTTTCTTTGCACTCTGCCTGAATGAGGCAATCGTTCAGATAAGGGTAAATCTGTATATTTCTCTGTCTACAAAATGCTATGGCCAGGGCTAAGCATTTGGTGAATACTCTGGATGCAGTAGATAAGCCAAAGGGTAGCGCAGAGAACTGAAAGTGTTGTGAGCCTGCTCTGAAGTACAGAAAATTCCTGCAGGATTCCCTTATGGGGATGTGGAGGTAGGTATCTTTTAAGTCTAGAGTCACTAGCCAGGCATTTTTTGTCAGCATAGGCAGCAGCTGCTGCAAGTTAGCATTTTGGATTTGGGGACCACCAGGCAGGTGTTCAAAATGGATAGATCCAGGATGGGGCGCCAACTGTCCTCTTTTCTGGAAACAAGGAATAGTCTGGAATAAAGCCTTAGCCTGTTTGATCTGAGGGGACAGGTTCTACTGCCCCCTGGGATATGAGAGTTTGTACCTGTTTCGGCCAGCTATTAGTGCAAGAAAAAAGGATGCTCAATGGGGTACTTAGCTTTAGACGTTTTCAGCTGAAATTTAAATTCTGGTAGCAACTGATCGGTCCACTTACGAATTGCTTCTGCTACAGGCTCCACGGCAAGAAAGACTGATGTAATGGCATAGGCTGCCCTGCTTTATAGCACTGACGACCTGACGTCAGACTACAGGCGACAGCAGCCGACGCAGAAAAACACGGACTCTGGTATTTGGGACGGCCGAGGGCTACCACAACAGGGATAACCCACAGGTGATGACTGCAACAGTGAAACACTAAGAACATCCAATGTTAACCAAATGGGGGTCAGCAAAAAGATTTTTAGAATCTCCTACTCAATCTTCAGAAGGACATTTGGTATGAGAGGAAAAGGAAGGAAGGCATAAAGGAATTTACCTTAACAAGGAAAAGAGAAGGCATCCATTCTCTAGGTTTCATTTCGAGCATATCTGCAGCAGAACTGTCTGAACTGACTGCTCAGAGTGGAGGCATAGAGATCTACCTTGGACTGATGGCCAATGTGTTGAAAGACTTCTCTATAATCAACATCCATTCATGAAGGTCTGCTCAGATAGTCTGCCACTGAATTTGGTTCTTAAAGAATGTACACTGCTTGTAGGAAAAAATGTGATAAATAGCAAGATCCCAAACTATTACTGAATGCCTGCACAGGTGGGAAGACTTTGTTCCCCCAGTTTGCTTATTTACCACATTAAAGTGCTGCTGTCTGCTAAAATGTGAAGAGTCCCTGAAGAGCAAAATATATATAAGCATTTCCTGTTCTGTTTGGACCAGATTCCCTGTGCCACCCCACCAGTCAGGTCTGAGGCATCTGCTGAGACCCAATAGGGGAACTGAGAAAGGGGACTCTTGGGTTGGCTTTTGTTTGATTGATCCACCAAAAGAGGTCTTTCTTCACAAAGGGCAAGACAGGAAAGGAAATGGGAAGGAAAGACGATGAAAATGCTGTGCCAAAAAAAATTTCAGGAACCACTGAATTTCCCTCTTGGGATTTCTGGAAAATTTATCATTTGGATTGTGGATCTCTTAAATGTTAGAACTCTCATAATCCCTCCTGCAGCCATGATGGATAGATCTCTCAGTTACAGAAATCAGTTGGTCAAGAATCAGATCTTTTGTAGAAGATGAAAGCCATCATGTTGAATGTTTTGAGAAGCTATTCCAGGAACACAAGAGACTGAAAGGGCTGCAGACTGTTTGCTGAAGTTCAGAATGAAACCTAGGTTGAGAAAAAGGCTGAGGATGAACTGTAAAATTTGCACTGAACTGGTCTAAATGAGGAAGTCAACCAGATAAGGGTAGATCTGGAAACACAGGAGTCAACAAAATGTTATAAAAGGGGCAACACAAAAGTTAAAGCAGTAAATTGAAACTGAAATCTCAAAAACTTCCTACAGTCTGGATGAATAGGGATGTAAAGAAAAGCATCCTTCAGGTCCAGAGTATCCCACAAAGTCTTGGGAAAGATCAGCGGAGTAAAGAGGTTGGAGCATTAGCTTCTTTAATTTTGGAACTCTTAAAATTGTCTTTAGAATAGACATGTCCACTTCTTTTCTTGGAACTAGGAAAGCCTGAAATAAAATCCTTTTCCTGTTAGATGTTGAGGGATACGCTCTGTAGAGCACAGTGAGTGATATGTCTTTAAGAAGCATAGCAAGTGAAGAATGTGAACATATACAGTGGATATAAAAAGTGTACAAACCCCTGTTAAAATGCCAGGTTTGTGTGATATAAAAAAATAAGACTGCAATAAATAATTTCAAAACTTTTCCCACCTTTAATGTGACCTATCACCTGTACAATTCAATTGAAAAACAAACAAATCTGTTAGGGGGAAAAATATAAAAAATAAAAAATGTACAATAAGCTGGTTGCATAAGTGTGCACACCCTTAAACTAATACTTTGTTTAAGTACCTTTTGATTTAATTACAGCATTCAGTCTTCTTGGGTAGCACTCTATCAGCATGGCACATCCTGACTTGGCAATATTTGCCAAGGATCGCAAATCCTCATTACTGACCACTTTTGGTACCCTGTTTGGCAGATATGGCTTCCTGAGGATTCCATTTGGAATAAATTCTGCAAGTAAAGTCTTCCACAGTGCAATGGAGCAAATTATTTCAGGTTATCCTTGTGCTATAATAGTAGATGATTTATTGGTTGGAGACCATGGTGAAGCAGAGCATGACAGAAACCTTAACAGAGTTCTAGACAGAGCATGTGAAGTAAACTTAAAGCTCAATCCTCTAAAGTGCAAATTCAGGCTACCATAAGTTACATATGTAGGTCATTTATTTACCAGCACTGGGTTAAGACCAGACCCGTCTAAGCAAGCAGCTATTCTTCAGATGTCAGCAGCAGATAATATTCAAGCTCTACAGCATTTTCTTGGCATGGTCAACTATCTAGGCAAATTCATACCAGACTTCAGTGAGTTGACAGCACCTTTAAGAGAGCTGCTGTTGTTGTCTTTCGGCTTTTTCCCGGTTAGGGGTCGCCACAGCAGAACTCCGGTCCACTAATGATTGGCAGTAGATTTCTGATGAACGCCTTGGTGCCAGCTCGACGTTCAACCTTCAACGAAGGCACACCCATTTACGCATGTCTTTTGAACACCCACCCAACCGTGGGGAGGACATGTAGACTCCACACAGAAGGCAGTCCCCACACTCCAGCCGAGAATCGAACGGGAGAACCTCTTGCTATGAGGCAACAAAGCTACCGCTGCACCACCGCATTAACTAACGCGCTAAAATGTTACATGGTCTTTGTTGAAACAGCACCAAAAGGCATTTGAAGACCTTAAGTGGAAAATTGTCACCACACCTGCATTAAGATACTGCAGTGTCAACAAACCAGTTACTCTTTTCTGTGATGCTTCAAAATTTGTTTTTTGCGCAATTATTCTTCAGGAAGGCAGACCAGTAGCCTATGCATCTAGAACACTAACCCAAACTGAGATGCAGTATGCTCAAATTGAGGAAGAACTTTTGGCAACAATATTTGCATGTTCAAAGTTTCGTGATTATATCTATGGTCGAGCTATTCAGACTGAAACTGATCACCAACCTCTAGTTACTTTTCTGAAGAAGTCTATGTATACAGCTTCAGCAAGATTACAAAGAATGATGCTCAAATTGCAGAAGTACAACTTCAAAATGGTCTATACAAAAGGCAAACTTCTTTATCTGGCTGATACCTTATCCAGATCACCCAGAAATACAACAGAACAGCTTGACTCAGAGAATTTTGACTTTGACGTAATGGCAGTGCGTACTTTTTCTACCATGAAACTTGATGAGCTGAGAGATCATAAAAAGACTGATCCAATTTTGCAAAAGCTCAACTACTACATTAATGTTGGATGGCCGTTAAAGCAATCTAGTGTACACCTGAAGTGCAAATCTATTTTCCTTACAGAGTTGAGATGTTGATGGAAGATGGCATTATTTTCAAAGGTCCTAAAATTGTTGCTCCCGCTTCCTTACAACATGAATATATCCACATTTTGCATCATGGTCACCCAGGTTTCAACTCTACCAAAAGGCCTTCACTAGTGAAAGACATTGATAAAGTAATTTCTTCTTGTTCAGTATGCAATAGTACTAAACCACATTTGCAAGGAGAACCGCTTCAGCTAAGTCAATTTCCTGAACTACCTTGGTCAACAGTAGCTACAGACATATTCGAGTGGAACAATCAGCATTACCTAGTATTGGCAGGATCTATATTATAACATCGAAGTTACGGAACATCGAATACAAAATGGTCGACACCATATTGTTGAAGTTCTGTAACATCGAAAATGAAAACAAAAAAAATCAAAACTTAAAATTTTTACTCTAACGAGTTTAACCAGGGGGGCAAGCCCCCATGCACCCCCCACACCTCCTGCTTCTTAAATATACCAACTCCGAGACCACACTACATTGCAGCGAATGGAAATCTCCCCTTACAGAGATTTCGTTTACACGCTCGAGATTTTGAGCGTTCAATATTCTTGTGCAGACAATGTCAGTTTTGACATTGTCGGCTTTCGAGAATATAATATAGGCCCTATTGGTAGACTCTCATTCAAACTTTGACTTACCTAATCTAACATCCACTACTGTTATTACCAAATTGAAACGTCATTTCTCAGTCCATGGTAGTCCACACTAAGTTATTTCTGATAATGGTACTGTTACTAGTCAGTTATTTCAGAAAATTGCAAGAAAATGGGTATTTTGTACTTGTACATGTTACTTTTACTCTAGAATATCCACAGCCAAATGGACTAGCTGAACATGCAGTGCAAAGCGTAAAGCAATTACTTGAAAGGTCAAAGAGTGACAATATCGATGTCTTTTTGAATCTACTTAATCTCAGAAACATACCCCATGTCGATATACTTGGCTTGCCTGCTCGGGCAAATCAGAACATTGCCTATTAGTTCCTGCTTGAGGCCTAAAGCTAAAAAACACAGAACCACCAGAGCCCAATTATTCAATAAGTGTTCTATCCAGAAGTCCAGTTATGATAAATCAAGCAGATTTCTTTGTCCATTGAAAGGAGGAGAGGCAGTGAGGATACAAATGGAGAAAGGTTTCGATCAGATTGGTCAAGTAACAGGTATATGTACCAAGTCGAAATCCTACTTCGTAGAATCCGAGGGTGTGGAGTATAGGAGAATTTGCAGACATCTCCTTCCTGTACCAGAATCATCACCGCAACATTGTTCCTGTGATACAGAGTAATCCAGACCTTGTTCCTGTTCCAGAACGTGTCATACCATCTGATTTCCAATCCTGATGGTGTTCCAGTTATTCCTAAGGATGAACAACAGAGACAGTTCCAGTTGCTAAGTCTAATTCCCACTTTTATATTACATGATATGGCCGCATATCCAAACTGGGTGTAAGATACAAGGCCGCTTGGACATAACTGTATATAACTGTACATGCGTATATAGTTCTGTATGATGCATGACAAAAAAGCTGTGTTATTTGCATGTTAACTGACATTCTCTGCATGGCATGATCTAATTCTCAAAGAGGAAGATGCTGTTGATTTGAAGATAGCTGTGGAATGGAATTCCAAATGGATTAGGATGGGAATTCAATTGAAGTCTGTACCCATTTTTGATAATGTCCACAAAGTATAGTTGTCTAAAATCTTACCAGAATGGTAGATGTTCTCCTCTTTACCGTTGTAGCATTTATAACAGTAGGGATCCCCTGCTAAGGGCAACCCAACGCCCCGACCAGTATACCAAAGCCTTTAGGTTGCTTTAAGGTACTCTGTACATAGAGGTGTAGTGCAGAAAAAAATACACTAAGAAACAAAGAGAAAAATGCACCAACATAGCCTTTAAATGTCTGTGTTTTTATTTTATTAAAATAGAGTCCGGTTTTGCAGCCTATGTTGGTGCATTTTTCTCCTTGTTTCTTAGTGTACTCTGTACATCACACATATGCTCCTTGCATAGTGTAAGGCATAAAGGTGCATACGTACTATCCTCATAACTGAGAGCCCCAGTAGGAATGTCAGTCCAAGGAAAAGAAAAAAGTAACAACCAATACACATCCAGCAGGCAAATGGACCAGGGGGAGGAGGGGAGTGAGCGAATACTGCAACAGTGAAGAGGACATCTAACAATAAGGAAAAGATTTTACAAAAATGTACTATGTTCTTCCATTTCACTGTTACAGTATTCATAATAGTAGAGACAGCGCCAAAGCTCAAGAAGAACCTTGGGAGGAGGAAGGACCGGCAGAGCCCTCTAGGAAGCCATGAAGGATGGCCATAGCAAAATCAGCTCTAGCTCTGGAGATTCCATCCAACTTGCAGTGCTTGGTAAATGTATGCACAGAAGTCCAGGTAGCTGCCTCAAGAAGAGAGTTAATATCCAAACCCTTGAAAAAAGCATGAAAAGAAGCTACAGCCCTAGTAGAATGAGCCTTAATAGAATAAAGAAGGTTCTTACCGCGAAAGGAATAGCAAAAAGAAATAGCTTTTGTGGTCGAAGAAATAGTTTTCTTGGACACAGCCAATTCTAAGGACCGAATAACAAAAAGAAATAGCTTTTGAAGTCTAAGAAGAAATAGTTTGCTTGGACACACCCAATTCTAAGGACCTAGGATGAAAGGAAAAGAGCTGCTCTGATTTCCTGCTAGTCTTAGTCTTATGCAAATAAAATCTGAGCTGTCTATGAACATCCAACACTTGTGGCACCTTCTCACTGGCAGATTGTGGAGAAAAGAAAAAAAACTGGACAAATGAACAGACTGAGTAACAGACAACTCATTCACCACCTTGGGCATAAAAGAAGGATTAGTATGTAAAGACACCCTGTCCTTATTAAATACCAAAAAAGGAGGACAAGCCATAAGAGCTTGAAAGCTCAGCCCCCTGTCTAGCATAAGTAAGGGCTAACAAAAATACAGTCTTCCAAGAGCAATGCTGATAGGAAGCTGAAGCTGCAGGCTCAAAAGGAGCCCAAGTTAATTTTTCCAAAGCAAAATTAAGATCCCAAGGAGGAGGAACAGGCTTCCTGGGAGGCCTAATATGAAGGACACATTTTAGGAATTGTTTAGGCTCAAATCTATAAACTAAAGGAGGAGATAAATGCAGACAAGCAAAGATAGCTGATAACTGGGCCTTAACAGAAGAATAAGCCAACCCAGCATTGAGCAATTCTCACAGATAAGAGTGAACCAAAAAACCATCCACTGAAAGTAGATCAGGTTACTAGGAGGACAGCAAATCAAAAACCTCTTACATTTGGACAAGTAGAATTTCCTAGTACTCCGTTTCCTGGCCTCCTGCAGGACCCTAATCATGACCTCAGGAAAAAAGGTGTCTACGTGGAATCAAAATCATATCACTCACAGTGTGAGTTGAAGAGTGGATAGGTGGGGATGGATGAGAAATCCATTGTCTTGTGTGAGCAGGTCCACCCTGTGAAGTAACTTGTGAGGAATGTCCTTGGCTAACTGCAGAAGACGAGGTAACCAATGCTGTTTCAGCCAAAAGGGAGTCACCAACAAGACTATGAGCATCCTGTTGAATTTTGTACAGGACTTTTGGAATGAAGGAAAGGGGAGAGAAAGCATAAAGAAACATCCCCTTCCAAGAAAAAGACTGGGTGTCCACCTTCCAAAACCAAAGGATCTGGGAACTATGGCACACAATAGAGGGAGTTAACTGTTCAGAGGGGAGGCAAAGTGATCTATTTGAGGAGTACCCCACTGGTGGACAAAGTACAGAAACACATCCCTGTGAAGCATACATTTGTGGGATTGAATTAATGACCTGCTCAGTGTGTCTGCCACGATGTTTTGACCTGACTGAATGTATACCGCCTGAAGAGTCACTTGATACTAGCCCGGAAGATCCCACACTAGGAGTGCCAACAGGCAAAGAAGATAAGATCTTGTCCCACCATTGTTTGTTTACATACCACATCACTGTGGTATTGCCTGTAAACACCTTGAGAGGTACAGGGAAGAAAAAAGGGTGAAAAGCCTGAAGTGCTAGCAGAAAAGCTCTCATCTCTTTGTTATTGATGTGCTCTTTCTGGAGACAAAAATTGCCCCTCATCACACGTTTGAAGTGTCTGTGAACAACTCCTGAGAGGGAAGGAGGGATGAAAGGGGAACTCTGGGTTCAGAGACAAATGCTGAATCCACAAGTGAAGCTCCTTTTTGAGATAAGGCAGAAGAGGAACTACAAAGTCTAGGGGATGCACATGTTAAAGCCAAACTGACTTCAGAAACCACTGAAACTTTCTCATGTGGAGTTTAACCAGAGGGAGCACAGGGATGGTGGATACCATGAATCCCAGAACGGTCAGAAACTCCCTTGGCTGTAATACAGGCCAGAGGAAGAAGAGTTTGAAAGAAAGAAATGAGTGTCAAGGCCTTGGAAGAAGGCAGGGATTCCAGCACAGGCCACGTCTGAATCCTGCACCCCTGAAAAACATGGTCTTGAGAAGGAGTAAAAAAAAAAAAAAAAAAAAAAAAAAAAAAAAAAAAAAAAAAAAAAAAAAGACTTTTTGAAGCTTATTATGTTATTATGAACCCCAGGCTTTTGCAACAGGATCTCTGGAGAAGATGACTGAAACAGGAGGTCAACCAAGTATGAAAATACTTAAATCCCCGGAATCCTGAAGGAGAGGGGCATTTGGTGAATACCCTTGGGGCAA
Organism: Protopterus annectens; assembly: GCF_019279795.1. NCBI lineage: Eukaryota > Metazoa > Chordata > Ceratodontiformes > Protopteridae > Protopterus > Protopterus annectens. Next base: position 443,619,230 of record NC_056748.1, read on the forward strand.
TAGAAAGGCCAAAGGGTAAAGAAGAGAACTGAAAATGCCAAAAAGCAAAATGCATCAGCACCAAAATTAAACATTTCCCCCAACAACCCCATTCAGTACTTTGTCCATGTCTGCACAAGAACCAAAATTAAATATTTCCCTCAATGACCCCTTCAGTAGTATTTCTATACATGCACAAGCACCAAAATGAAACATTTCTCTCAAATGACACCTCCATTTGTTTGTCCATGTATGCAGCAGCACCAAAATGAAACATTTCCCCCAGCAATCACTTCAGTAGTGTATCTATGTTTGTACAAGTACTTCACTGATACCAAATTAAACATTTTCCCCAACGACCACTTCAGAATTATGCCTATGTATGCAAAAGACCCAAAATGAAATGTTTCTCTTCTCATTCAATGATCCTGAATCCTGCGCTATGTTTGTGCAGATATAAAAAGGCAAAGATGTGGTTAACTGGTCCTGAACTTTTTAAGTGATAGGACCAGTAGATGCAAAGAAAATGTACATTCCTTTTTTCGGCAGAGGCTTTGTTGAGTCACAGAAAGGGCATTGGCAGGCTGCCTGCTGAACAGCCTCGAGATAAGAGTCTTGCTTCACAGAATGACAGTAATAAAGTTATGATGATTTTCATACCTATGTGTCCCTTAAGAATAAGTACACAGTTTCAAGCACAGGTCTACAGTCAAAGGAGGGTATACCTAAACTTTGGTAGACCGTCTGAATATAAGGTATCCTTGACAGGATCCGTTCCATCACTTAGCATTACAGTGATGGTGATCCACTCTTCTGACTTTTTTTTCCTGGCAAAGACAATACTGCATCACAGTTAAAAACGACAAACTACTAAATAGCGAGTGCGAAGAGCCACCAGCCGGATTTAAAATATAAATTATTTGAAACAACAAACTTGTAACTAGACAAGACTTTAACATTAACAATCGAATAAATTCACCTAAACGAACAATAAAAATAAGCGCTTTCGTTTAAAAAGTTTTAAACTTCATCAGACAATCAATTAAATTACATCACTTCCTTATATAAGCTTCTCTTTTTTCAAAAATACTGTAAAAGAAAAACAGAAATAAAGTATCATTTTTAAGTGAAATAAGGAATAGTAACCAGAGATTGATCCAACCTTGCTCCAAATTAGAGACACTGCTAAGGGATGTCAATTGCTGCTTTCACTAACAGCAAAACAGTTCTTCAGGTCACATCACAGAGCCAGCTATGCAATAAGAATAATGGTATCTTCTTAGCCTCTCTTCAGTGTCCAGACCTTCCCTTCACACCAAGCAATTTGTGAACCACATGCATACATACTGTTCAAACTTCCTCTTTTTTATCCTTCTTTCTTGTGTGGGTAGATTTCTCTTAAGTCCCCACAGTGTACAACACTTGCAATTAGACTAATGTTTGTACTTTCCTCTTATTGTATTTTTTCTTACTGCTGTGACTACACTCAATTGAACTGTGCCTGAAATAGGTCGTTTGGAATCTGTGAACTACGCAGGTAAACGAACAAATAAATACATACATACAAAGAAAATGGCAAAGGTAAACTGAGTAAGCGCAAAAATAATGTAAATAAACAAGAAATACTTTTCAAAACAATTAGCAAGAACATAAATCATTTTGGACCATCTTCAGTCTTTTTAAATTGGTCTGCATTAATTTTATAAAGTTTGAGAGAGCAATCTTACCTTCTCCTGGGATGAAATAATCACTCTATAAACTTCTTCATTAATTTTCTTCTTACTCAACCAATCATTAAGATGCAACTTGAGGAGTTGGATATACACCTAAACTGCAAAAAGACTACTAAGTGATATTCAGTTACAAAAAAATTACAATTCAGTAGAAGCAATGAAAACTAAATACGTCAGTCTAAATTCTCAATTACAATAAATAAAGAAATGAACAGGCAAACAAAAAAATAAATAAATAAATAATCAAAGGGTCTTAAACACATTAGGAGGTCAAATGCTGTCTTTAGGGAAAGGAGGCAGTACTGACTACCTTAAAGTTAATCTAATAATACACCATCTAATCCAAGGGTCTCAAACTGCTGCCCATGGGAAAGGAGGAGCCCCAGGGCAACACTGAACCTGCCTGAATAAAGTTTTTAAAGTAATATACAACTGCCTACCATACAGTAACAGTGTCCTGTTACTTAAAAGTGAAATCAGGACTGAAAGGTTGTATGTCGGAATATGTCCTCCCATTATAGTCCAATAGGTCAGCAGACATTTACAGAATACTCGCTGATTTTTCAGGGAAGGGGAACTAGACTGAGGTAAGTACAGCTGCATAAGTAAGCTTGTTTGAACAGATCACTGTTGCAGTAGCCTAAACTATATGATACCTATCATCCTGTCAAGGATCGGTTGTATGGCCAATATTTAAAAGCTTTTGGGCACCTTCCATGTGCCTTTTATTTCCAAAGAAGTAAGAGGGTGTACTGGTATAAAAGCAAATGTACACATGCCAAATTCATTGCTTTCTTCTCTCACAAAAAAGGAGACTGACCCCAAATATAATTAGCTATGTGCTAGGAGAAAAGCAGGCCACCCTGATACCACATTAGATAAAGCAATAAAAAGCAGTAGCAGACCCAGAAATAAAGCACATTAAATAGAGGAAGGAAAGATGGTGTTAGTACTGCAATATTCATCTGAGTGTCTACTGTTATGGTACATTTACTTACACAACTGTAACATTAGATCACTGCTGCAGTAGCTAAGCAGAATGGGTCACAATTATCAAAATCTTAGATAGCTAGGGAAGAGGACAGGTCAGAGTCCAGGAGGCCCAGGAGAATAGTCCTTTCAAATCCTACTCTTACCCTGAAGATGGAGTGAATCTCAATGTTTAGTGAAAGTGCACAGAGGACCATGTTGCTACCTCCTGAATACTCCTATAGTCATCCCTTTCCAAAAAGCTCTAGAAATAGCCAAAGCTCTGGTAGTGTGACCTTTGAGCTTGAAAGAAGAGATCTTTCCATGGAATGAATAACACTGGATACCATGGTGTAACCATTTGGAAACTGTCTGCTTTGACCCTGGTTGTTCCTTTTTCTTATCTTTATAGGAAATTTATAGCTGATTGGAGACTCTGAAGTTCTTTGCCCTGTCAACATATTATTTGAGGTGCCTGTGGAAGTCCATAACATGTGGGAATCTTTCTCACTTACTTTTGAGTTGAAAGAACAAGGAGATGAACAAAGTGATGGAGACTCTGAAGTTCTTTGCCCTGTCAACATATTATTTGAGGTGCCTGTGGAAGTCCATAACATGTGGGAATCTTTCTCACTTACTTTTGAGTTGAAAGAACAAGGAGATGAACAAAGTGATGTAATGAGAATTTTAATAATACCTTTGGTATGAAGGAAAGTTTTTTTTTTTTAAGGTTACTCTGCATTTATGAAAGGTGAGATAAAATTAATTTACAATAACAGCTCAGGTACTCCTCTAGCTGAATTCACAGCAGTAAGCAATACTATTTTTCATTTTACAAACTTTAAATCAGCCTGATGATCTTGTTCAAAGGGTAAAAGGGTAAGCTTTTCTAGTACACAATTAAGATCCCATGGCGGAGTCACCTGTTTTGTAGGTGGATGAATGTGAAGTGTCCCTTTCAAAAACTGTTTTACCTGAGATAAGGAAGAAAGTGTCTGTGTGCATCTCTGTGCACGAGAAACCCTCTTCCATTTAGCTAATTAGGAATTTCTAGTAGTAGGTTTCCTAGCCTCCTTTAAACACCTGTTGCACATCATCTAAAAAAAAAAAAAAAGTGCCAGAGGGAGATCAAAATTCCATCATCAGGGCAGTCAGATACAGAGTTTCAACGTTGGGGTTGCCATCTGACAGCAGATCTTCTGAAAAAACGTAAAGATAAAGACAGAGACAGACTGCACAGGTCCAAACCTTCTGACAATGCTTCTGCTAAGTTAGTCTTTAGTACTCCGGTACTCATTGTGAGGCATTTTCGCATCCCCTGATGCCCGCTTCAGTTGTTCGCAGGCCGCTACCGAAACCCTTCCGGAGTCCGGTAGGCCTCAAAACTCTTCTTCAACTAAAGATCCTGTGGTCGACTCTACCTTGGAATGGTCCGGAGCCTCTGAACAGGCACCGGCTTCCGAGGAAGTCCTTCACACCACCGAATCTCGACACAAACCGACGTTTTTTTTCACGACTACCATTCTTTCGAAAATAACAGAGTTCCTTAAGCCCAGGGTTCGAATCACACTTAGAAACTGACTACCCACTCTCAGGCACCTGCTACCTTGTCTCAGTCTCAAATGCTTAAAATGGCAGAAGATCATGCTGATCAGGGGAAGCCAAGCTACCCCCTCAAAAAGAAAGAGAGATCTATCCCCAGTAGTTTTGTCTGAACAAGAGTCAGATGAATTTGATGCATCTGACTATAAAGACATGCAGCCCCTCTCCACTTATGAGGATTCTGATGCAGAGGAATCTATTCCTTCAGCCTCTCCCCGAGAGGATTTTTCCTTTGGGGAAGCCCTGCATATTTTAAGGGAGCATTTCCAATGGGAGAGTCAGCACTACCCCCAGTCTAAAAAGAGACTCAGGGAATTCCTAGATCTTCCACAACACAGACCCTTGGCCATCCCCACAGTCCTGGATGTGGTGGATGATGATTTCCTTGAATCCAGCTTGACTCCTGATGCCCTACCTCCTGCTCCCAGAAAACCAGACCAGTAATACGGAGTCCCTGACTCACACAAATATCTTTTTAGAAATCCAACAGCTGACCTGAAGTCATTTCTCAAGGACCAAAAAGGATTAAAGCAAACTCTGCTAAGAATCCCACCCCCTCAGATAGGGATATCCGAGCATTGGACAGATGGGGGTAAAAAGTATACACCTCAGCTACTCTTGCTGTCAGGGCACTAAATTGTCAGTTCCATATGCTTAAATATCAGCAACATACCTTGGAACTCCTTAAACAAAAACTGTCCTCCTTTCCTGCTTGGGCAGAATCTAAAGATTTACAAGAGTTGATGCATTCTGCAACTCAAGTAACTAAACACACCTTGCACTGTGGTTTTGATCCCCTAGAAGCTTTTTGCAGGGCAGCAGTCACTGGATCTCTCATTAGAAGGCATGCTTGGCTTAAGGAACAGCTCCTGCCAGACCATGTCAAATCTAAATTGCTGGATGCCCCCCTGCACAGAGACAACTTGTTTGGCACTAAGGCAGAAGAGGTCTTCAGAAAGATGGAAGAAAACGCAAAATCTATGAAAACAGTTAAGGATTTCTTACATGTCCAGCCACCCAGGTTCAGCAGACATTGTCCCACCAAACAATGGTCCTTTCCTGCTCCCTCCAAGCCAGTCCAACATAGGCCCAGGGGAACCAGACCTCCCAGACAGCAGCCACAGGGAATGCAGAGATCTAAGCAGTGGACTACCTCCACTTCAAAACTAGGGAGTTCTAAGCCACCCCATTATGGTAAGAACTCACAGTGACTCACCTCCCCCACCCCCTCCCTCTGCCCACCTTCACTTACCCCTAGGAGGAAAACTCTCCTTTCACGCAAGCAGCTGGGCTACCATTACCAACAACCAATGGGTTCTAAACATAGTGTCTCAGGGATACAAATTTTCCTTCCACACCCTTCCCAACCCCAAAAGGGATCCAAGATCTACCTCCCAACCATTGGGCAGAGGCTCAAAAGCAAATCCTTTCCCTGCTTTCTATGAGGGTGGTAGAGCACGTTCCTACAGAACAGATAGCCCAAGGTCTCTACTCCAGACTCTTTCTGGTGCCCATCCTCTGTCCATTCTGAACACCTTCCTGGTGATCCCAAAATTCAAAATGTTCACTTTTCAGTAGATGCTACCCATGCTCTCCAAGGACATTTGGCTAGCCACCCTGGATCTAAGAGAGGCCTACCTCCACATTCCTGTCAGGGAATCAGGCAGGAAATCTCCGTTTCAGGGCAGGATCTTAGCACTTTCAGTTCTCGGTGCGTCCCTTTGGCTTATCTGCTGCTCTGAGTTTTCACAAAATGTCTGGCTCCAGCCATTGCCTTTTGCAGAAAAAGGAATATCCAGATTTATCCATACTTAGACAGCTGCCTAATTCAGGCAGACAGCCATTAAAAGCTGCTCAAGCACCTGGCCTTTGTAAAGTCCCTACTAACCTCCCTAGGATACACCATAAACGAAACAAAATCCAAACAGATGCCCACCCAAAGGATTATATTCCTGGGAGCAAGCCTGGACACAGCATCCCAGATGGCATTCCTTACACCAGAAAAGCTAATTTTCCTGACAGCCTACTTCTTTCAACTAGCCACCAGGCCCCAGTTATCTGCGAGGAAGATCCTGCAAGCTCTGGGATTCATGGCATCGTGCATACTACTCATTCCATATGCCAGCCTGCATATGAGGAAACTTCAGTGGTACCTAAAAAGCCTTTGGTGTCAACACTCTCAAGACCTGGAAACTCTTATAATTCTTTGCCTCAGAAAATATTTTCCTTGGTGGGCAACAGCATGCTCCCACAACAAGGGACTGCTTTTCTCACCTCCCCTCACCACAAACTCATCAGACTATGCTTGGGGTGCACACCTGGAAGGCAGGTGCATACAGGGCCAATGGATCCCACAGCAAATCCCTCTGCACATCAGCCAAAAAGAGATGATGGCTGTCCAGCTTGCCTTGATAGCTTTCAAACCCCTTCTCTCCCCAGGGGCTCTCCTGATCAAAACAGACAACACCACTGTGATGTGGTAGGTCAACAAGCAGGGAGGGACTCGCTCCTATCCTCTGTGCAGGCTGGCCATTACCCTTTGGCACACAGCCTCTGCCATGCAGCCACACCTCTTAGCACAATTCCTACCAGGCTCTCTCAACTCTTTCGCAGACTAATTAAGCAGAAATCTTCTGGACCCACATGAGTGGCAGCTCAACAGAATAAACTTCATCCTAATGACTCAGAGATGGGGCACCCCGAAGGTCGACCTGTTTGCCTTCCACACCAACCATCAGCTCAGCAAATTCTGCACCAGGGAGCATCACTGCATGTCTTGGAAAGTGGATGCCCTGTCCTCCTCCTGGGTCAATATATCGGTCTATGCCTTTCCTCCACTACCTCTCATCCCCAGGGTACTGTTCAAAATAAAGGAGGAAAAACCAAGGACATTTCTTATAGCTCCAGACTGGTCTCGACAGCACTGGTACCCCTTGCTGCGCAGCCTGTCCCCTCTGCCACTTTGGCATATCCCTCAGATTCCAAACCTCCTGACCCAGAGGGAAGGGGAATTCATGCATTCCTAATTGCAGACACTCAATTTGGCAGCTTGGCTTTTCTCTAACCCCCCATCAATCTGCCAACTTCAGCAAACATGTTCTAGATGTTAGACACGAGGCCAAATGCCCTAGCACTAGGAAGTTTTATGCTGACAAATGGAAAAGGTTTTGCACCTGGATTCAGGCTAAGGGAGCCAATATGGCACAGCTCTCCCTCCCTCTCATCCTGTATTACTTAGCTGACCTGCTGCACAGTGGACTCTCCTTTTCCTCTATTAAAATTCATGCCCTCTGCTATCTCTGTTCATTTTCCCACTGAGCAGCCTCTTTTCTCACACCCTTTGATCAAATAGTTCCTTAGAGGGGCTAGCAACCTGAGGCCACCCAGAAGAGCACCAACCCCAGCTTGGAACCTTAACTTTGTGTTGGAAAAGCTCACCCCCCCCCACCCTTCGAACCTGCCTCTTTAGCAGAGATAAAATTTCTCTCCTGGAAGACAGCTTTCCTTCTGGCCATCATTTCAGCCAGAAGGGTCTCTGAGCTGCAAGCAGTCATGGCTGTGGAACCCTTCATCATCTTCCATGCTGACAGGGTAACCCTCAGGACTAACCCATCCTTCATGCCCAAGGTGGTGTTCAGTGTGGCTCTCAACCAATCCATTCATTTGCCCACCTTTTTCCCTAACCCACAGAGCATGGGGGAAAGGATCCTGCACTCTCTAGATGTGCACAGGCAGCTCAGATTCTATCTAGACAGGACTAAATCCCTCAGAAAGTCTGATCAATTGGTAGTTAGTGTTGCTGCAGGGGCAGAGGGCAAAGCCATCTACAAACAATCCATCTCCAAATGGATAGCACACTGCATCCATTTCTGCTACAAACAACATGGAAAGCCTCCCCCCAAGGGGGTCAGGACTCACTCCACCAGAGCAACCTCCACCTCTGCAGCTTTCCTCAGAGGAGTCCCCACCAGGGACATCCTGGAGGCTGCCACCTGGACATCTGTTCACACTTTTACCAAACATTACTACCTACCTATCTTCTCCACATCCAGGGTAGGGTTTGCCTCTGCAGTCTTGCAGGGCATCCTAGCCAGCCCCTAGTTTCCTTGACTGCCTCCACCCTTTTTCTCCGCTTTGGGAATCAACCCAAATGTGATGACTGCAACAGTGAAATACAAAGAACATAGTATAATTGTGTACACTTACCATACATGTAGATGTTCGTGCATTCACTGTTGCAGTCCTGGTTTCCCTCCCTCCACCCCCCTCTTCTTTCTTCTCTTTCCTTACAAGGGACATATTGGTATTTACTTTCTACTAGTGGGGTTCTTCCACCAGAACCTGGCTCTCACTTGGGGGGTCCTGACACGTTAGAGTAAGAAAAACTGATGTAATGGCATTGGCTGTCTTACTTTATACTACTGACAACCTGACGTCAGTCCTGAAACGACAGCAACCGATGCAGAAATACTAAGCCTTATTTGGGCCGGCCAAGGGCTACCCTGGCAGGGATAACCCAAATGTGATGACTGCAACAGTGAAACACGAAGAACATCGAGACTTGTCGAGGCTAGAATGAGGATTATTCTGTTCTTCGACTTGTTGGCTTTCTTTAGAAACTGACACATTGCACAATGGTACCTCCTATACAGATTCAACAGATATAGCCAACATACTGGCCGACAGATTCAGTGCCAGCTTTACCCCCCCCCCCAAGGCCCTATCACAATACCAGAAGAAAGGCTGGTGCCTACTATTTCTGCAGCACAGGTAAAAGCTGTATTGTCCAAAGCCAAGAATACAGCGTCTATGGGACCTGATAATATCCCTGGCTGCGTCCTGCATAGGTTCATAGGTTCATAGGTTCATACTAGGCTATCTGCCCGAGGGCATTTATAAGCCTAGCCCATTGTTTTGTGGCTTACGCCACCCCTTTAGTATGGGGAACTATACCCATTATTTTGCTGTGCCTCTGTCGAGCAGTGACACTGAGGTAATTCCTGGGGTATATCTGCGATCTCCCATCCATTGGTCAAGATTTCTCTTGAACAAGGCCAGCGAGGTGCTCTGCCTCACATGTACCGGGATTTTGTTCCACAGCATAGGGAGTCTTTGGGTGATGAATCTATCCCTCCAGCACGTCCTATTAATAGCCGTGTCGAGGTTTAAGTCTCCGCCCTTGTGGCTCTGATGGATCTAGATTTTTTGAGGTGAAGCATATTCATCAAATCTGGGTTTGACATGGCCTTGTATGTTAGGCAAAGGTCACCTCTGAGCAAGCGTGGCGACTGAATAGAGCTGGAGTTCTTTCAGTCGGGCAGCATAGGACAGATTTTGAGACCCTTTATCCTTTTGGTGAGGAACTTTTGTGGCCTCTCCAGCTGCTGCAAGTGTCGGGTCAGATACATTCCGAATGGGGCATTGTACTCAATCATTGGTCTGATGAGTGATGAGTAAAGGGAGACTATGACCTCCCTTGATCTAGATGAGAATCCCTTCATGATAAGGTGGGCAATGTAGAAGGACTTCCTAACTACTTTAGCTACATGGGTGTCGAATGACAGACTACTATCAACCTGGGTCCCCAGGTCCCTGATAACTTCTTCTGTGCTCAGTGGATTGCCACCTATTTGGTAGCTAGGGGTAACCTTGTTTTCCCGAAGGGTATGACTATGCATTTTTGGCATTTAACTTTAGGCCGTGGCTCTGGCACCAGTTATCCGTTTCTGTGAGACCCTTCTGAAGGATATCTGTGTCAGATGTGTTTTCTACTATGGCCCAGTTTGCAGTCATCTGCAAACTTTGTCAGCCATAACCCTCCTGTGTTTGCTTGTACTTGAAAAGTAGATTCCAAACAAGAGTGGGCCCAGGACTGAGCCCTGTGGGACACCACTTGTGACAGGCTTTGAGTCTGACATGGCGCCAGCAACTCTGACCCTGTGGGTTCTGTCACTCAGCCAGTTTGCAACCCATCTTGTGATGTATGGGTTAACATTTAAGCTGATGAGTTTTTCAATGATACCCGAGTGGGGTATTGTATCGAAGGCCTTAGCCAGATCGAGGTAGGCTGTATGGACTGCCTTTCCTCATCAATGGCTTTGGTGACTGTTTGAAAAAGTCAACCAAGTTTAAAAGGCATGATCTGCCTTTGACAAAGCCAAACTGGGTTGGATCCAAAGTCTGCAAATTCCCTATGTCTTTATTTATGAGGTCCATTATGATCCTCTCCATGGCTTTGCAGATAAGGCTTGTCAAGCTAATGGGCGGTAATTTCCAGGGTCTGTGGAGGCACCGCCTTTGTGAAGTGGGACCACAGTTGCAGTGCGCCACTCCTGGGTGCGTATCCAGAGGTAAGACTTTGATTAAACAGCTGTCCTAGCTGTGGGTTTAATTCCTCATTGAGTTCGTGGAGCACACAGCCGGGGACACCATCGGGTCCCATGGATGCTGTGTTTTTGCTTTGGAGAGAGCAGTTCTCACTTGGGCTGGAGATGTTTGGGGGCTGCACTCATTTGGTATAGATATCTCTCCTTTTGGGGAGGGGAGAAGTTTGCACTGAACCTGTCAGCCAGTATGTTGGCAATGTCTGTAGGATCAGTAATCTTCACATCATTTTGAACTAGTTCTGAGCATATCTGGGAGTTTCCTCCTAGGTTTCTAACATAGCTAAAGAAGGCCTTATGATTGTCTTTTGAGTCTTTAGCTATTTTTCTCTCGAAATTTGCTTTGGATGATTTTATGAGAGCTCTTAGTTTTTTACTTATAGTGATCAAGGGTGTCTTACCTTTTAAGGATTTTGCTCTATCTTGTAGTAGCTTCCTCCTTTTGTTGTAGAGTTTGTTTATGGCTGGGGTCCACCAGACTGGACGCTTGCCTTTGGTACAAAGAGTCTTTGTTTTGCTTGGGATTGCCTTATCCATGCAGTCCTGCAGGTGCTGGTAGAAGGCGTTTGTAAGTGATTCAGCGGCTTGAGTATTGTTTTCCGCCGGCTCGGGGGCCTGAAAGGAGACCACACTAAACTAAAAAACAAGCTGGTACCACACCTGTGTGCCCTGTTCAATCACAGCCTTACCTCAGGCTTTGTCCCCAACGAATGGCGCACTGCTACAGTCATCCCTCTCCACAAAGTGGGAGCAACTACAGACCCTGGGAACTACCCCCCATTAGCCTGACAAGTCTGGTATGCAAAGCTGTGGAGCACATTTATTTATTTATTTATTTATTTTATTTTATTTTACATTTGTTAACCGGGCTAGTCTGGCTGGATATATTTCCATTTTCAGCAGAGGCCCGGGGAGAAAAGCTCCACAAAGACATAATAACTATTACATAAGATGCAAAAGAGATCATCACGGACCTGCTCAACAAAGATATAGGCAATCTCCAAACTCTTGACCCCACACAGTTTGGCTTCATCTAAGGATGATCCTGCCTGCTGAACCTGGTTGACTTCTTCGAGGCAGTCGCCCAGGCTGTGGATGAGAGTAAGGCAGTGCATACAGCCAACCTCGACCTGGCGAAGGCCTTTGATACCATTACCCACTCAGGTATCATTGATTAACTCACCAAACTAGGCATCAATCCCTATACCACTAGGTGAGTTGCAAACTGGCTCAAGTATGCCACACAAGTATGGCAGCATCAAAGGGACATCACCCTGGAAAGGGTCCAACTGTCTTTGTAGACACCACGAGGAGAATCTTTTCCCTTTAGATATAAAAGATCTCCTTGTATTAGGTTTCCTGGCCTCCTGCAGGACTGACAGCATGTCCTCATTGTAAAGGTGTTTGTAAAGGATCAGAATTCTATCACCCACAGGGGTAAGGTTCAGAGATTGTAGGTGTGTGTGTATTAGAGTTCCCTTTTCCTGTGTGAGAAGGTCAACTCTGTGAGGTAACTTGTGGTGATTGCCCCTGTCTGAATGCAGAAGGAGGGGGAACCAGTGCTGTCTTCGCCAAAAGAGAGTCACCAACAAGATTTCTGGATTGTCTTGTTCAATTTTCAGCAGGACTTTCTGTAGAAGTGGGAAGGGGGGGAATGCATACAGAAACATCCCCGTCCAAGAGAATGAGAAGGCGTTTGTTGCCTTTGCCAGGGGACTGGGTAGCCTGGTGTAAAAGAATGGAAGTTATCTGTTCATAGGGGAGGCAAACAGATCTATCGGAGGTACACCCCATTTGTGGACTATGACCAAGAACACATCCCTATGGAGCATCCATTCATGGGACTGTGACATGGACCTGCTCAATGTGTCTGCCTGCGTATTCTGTTCTGAAGGGATATACATGGACTGCAGTGTGATTCCCTGTGTTGTGGCAAGCTCCCACACTTGGAGAGCTAGTATGCATAGCAAATAGGATTTTGTTCCCTCCCCCTGCTTGTTTACATACCACAGAACTGTAGTGTTGTCTGTAAAACATTTTAGTGGGCCCTGTTTCAGCATATGTTGGAAGGCCTTTAAGGCCAACAAAATTGCTCTCATCTCCCTGATTTTGATATATTCCTGTCTGAAGAAGTCCCCTGGACATTCAGTGAACCCAAGGCTGCTCCCCATCCCAGATCCGAGGCATCCGTATACATCCCCTGCACTGATAAGGGAGTCCTGGGTTGCAGCTCACTTGGTCGACCCACCACTGAATCTCTTTTCAGGCAAGGAAGGAAGGGGATTTTGTTCTCTAGAGGAAGAGAGTGCTGTGTAAATACAGACGTTAAGTACCACTGTAGCTTCCTCGTGTGGAGCCTTGCCAATGGTAACATGGGAATGGTCGATGCCATGTGACCCAGGAGTTTGAGGTACTGCTTGGCAGTCAAGTCTGTGGCTTGGAGAACAGTAAACAGGCACTGTTTTAAACTTTCCACCTTTTGGGGTGGCAGAAAGGCCCTCATGACATCCATTCTTATCCTGCACCCCAGGAAAATCTGGTCCTGAGACGGGGTCAAGTTGGACTTGGGATAATTTATCTTGAAGCCCAGTGCTTGCAGGAGTGAAATTAGTTTTTAAATGGATTTGCAGGGATTCTGTGTAGTCTGCCTGGATGAGCGGGTTGTCTAGGTAAGGGAAATTTAAATCCATAAGGTCCTGCAGAAGGCCACCACTAGTGCCAAGCACTTGGTGAAGGGCTTGGTGCTGTAGAAAGCCCAAAGGGCAAGGTAGAGAATTGAAAATGTGGGGAAGCCGCAGAAAATCGCAGATATTTCCTGTAGCTGGGCCTTATTGGGATGTGCAGGTAGGCATCCTTTATGTCCAAAGTGGCCAAGAACCCTTGAGGAAAAATAAAGGGGAAGAGGGCCTGCAGAGTGAGCATTCGAAATGTGGGTACTTGCAGAAAGAGGTTAAAATGGGAAAGATCTAAAATTGGTCTCCAGGAACCATTTTTTTTGGGACTAGAAAAAGTCTTGAGTAGAAACCCTTCCCCCTTTCTGACATAGGAACAGGCTGAATTGTTCCCTGGGCCATAAGGTTGTCTACAACTGGCCGAAATAATGGAAGTTGTTGTTTTGGGGGTTGTGGAAAGCCTCTCAAGGTAGGGGTTATGATCCAGGTCATAGAAATGTGTGTATGATGGACAAGCCCCTCCTGTCTGTGGCGATGTTTTTCCACGCAAGGAGGCATTGACAGCCTTAGGGATAGGGGGACAGAGTCAAGTGGTTGTTTTAAGGATAGCAGGTAGTCACAGACTACCTGCCCTGTCTTGAAAATTGAGGCTTCTGGGCTGGAGTCTGTGCTGGAATGAGTGACTTGCTTCCTGGCAGTCCTTCTGCTCCGAGAAGGAGGAGGAGGCGCATAGTGGGAGGATAGCGGAACGGTTAAGGTGTTTACCTTGCAGACACAAGGTGCAGGGTTGATTCTCACATAGGGTAATTGGCTAGGCTTAAAATGGCCTGCAAGGACAATTAGCCTAGTACTAATCTATGAACCTATGAGTGCTTCCTGATGAACTGGGTCTTAGAGGAGTAATTCCTGTGGAATTTGGGGATGGGAGACACAAACAAGTCTTTGAAGTCATGTAACTCCTCCTCCGTTTGCCGCAGAGGTTTGAATAATTCCCCCACCTTTGTCCCAAAAAGGGCAGAGTTATCCAGGGGTGCATCTAAGAGTTTTGCCCTGATATCATCAGGAAGTGGGTGTAACCTAAGCCAGGGATATCTCCTGAACACAGAATCAGATGCAGCAGACCTGGCAGAGACTTCTGCTGCATTGTAACTGCACTTAATGGAGTGCCTTGTAATCTGTGAAGATAAAGACATAAGGCTGGTTAACTAAGCTTTGGCTGGAGACTCTGGAATTTCACTGAGAAGGTTTATGGCCTGTCCTAAGAGGGCTAGAGCATATTTGGATATGTGGGTTTGGTAATTTAGTGCCCTAAATGCCAGGGTAGATGAAGTATAGACATTTTCCCAAGGCTTTCCATGGCCTTACTGTCTTTGTCTGTATAGAGACGGGAGGAGGATGGAAGGAGCTTGGAGGCTTTATCAGCTGACACAGACACAGTGCCAGGGTCTGCTGCAGGACACGTAACCCTTAGGGACCTTGTAGAATCTGTCAGGCCTTCATGGAGCAGGAGATTGGGTTGACTGATGCTGCATTGAAAGCATCCAGTAATGCAGGAAGTACAGAGGGAACAGCTGAAGGGGCAGGGGAGTCAATCTGAAGAAGTTCGTAGTACCTCTTCTGTACCTCAGTCATTTCAGAGGAATCCCATTTGAAATGCTCCCTCATCTTTGAAATGGTCTCCCCAAAGGTAAGGTCCTCGCCTTTGAAATGTTTCTGCAGCTTCTTCTTCAAGGGAGCTATAGCCAAGGGGAAATGGCATTTGTGAAACATAAGAGAGGGAATCCTCTGAAGAAGAGTCAGAGGATTCCTCAGCTTCAAGCTGAGAAGAGCCCAAGGCCTTATGCCAAGGACACATTAGAGGAGGCAGCCCAGAGGATGCTAAGGGTATAGCATGCCTCAGAGCCATAAAAGCATTAAACAGGCTTCGAGAAAAGGCCTGCCAATCTGTCTGGCTCTCAAATGCTGAGGAAACATTTCCTTTTTTCTTTTCTTTTGAGTGAAGGCCTAACGGGCGTCTGGGCCAAGGCAGGCCCGGATTCAGTAGCCTGTGAAGTGGTGGAGACATCCGTCTGAGTAGCCGGTACAAACAGAGGTTCCCCCTCACCGTCAGAAGCAGACATCTGCCTTATCTCCAAGAAAGTGCCATCCACGCTGGGTTCTGTGGCTTCCACACTGGTACCTGCTATACCTGTATCGGTGGCAAACGAGCATTCCTCCAGGCTGATGTTAGCCACAGGAGGGAGGTTGGGTGGAGGAGGTGCAGTAATAGACTCAGGCCTAATAACCTTGGCCTTTTTCTTAGGTGGTTCGATGGGCTGACCCGTCAATCCATACCCAAAGCTAAGTGCTTAAGGAGCTGGTTCTCGAGGTAAATGTTTAATGTGTGCAGACGGCTCTATAGCATTTTTGGAACGAAGGTCTGACAGATGGAACGGGACTTATGGTCATGTGTAGGCCCTAAACAAAAAAGGCAAAGCACATGGTCATCTTTATGGGGGATCTGACAACTGCACCTACACTTTCCCTTCCTGAATGACATGAACCTACACACAATGCAGCAATCAAAAGAAATAAACATCCCTAACGGGGTACTTATTTGAGAAATTTCAATCCGATGGATGGTACGGCAGGAATAGCTGAAGTTTGACAGGCGGCAGAGAAGTTCTGAGGTCTGGTACAAGCAGACATTACTTTTTTGGCCCATGTTCCCTAGGCCAACGCTAGACGTCCCAAATACCCAACAGTGACTACAAACTTTTGTATACTGGCCAGAAATTTGGGTAGCAAGAGAGGACAACCCAAGTGTTCAGAATACTGCAACATGAGAATAGGACATCATATTATTGTCTTATTTCAATATTAGCTCCTGTCAGAATTAACCCCACATGAATGCTAAAGAGATGTGCATAGTTATCACAATACAAGCATGTAAAGACAGAGAGGGTCTAAGTAATATATGCAAAGTTTTGCAAGGGCCCTCATTTGCTTGGATTTTTGGTTATTCCTCTTTCCTGAGATAGGTCATTATGGTAACGCCTAGTTACCAACAGAGTGCCTTTCCTGGGAAAGGCTACACAAAAGCTTTGTCCATTTCCGCTGCTTTGGTTCATTCTGCCCATGTCTCGCCAGATGGAGGCATCTACTGTTGGTTATTACAGTAAATCTTCTGTCAGCACTGTAATAACCGTCTTTCTTTGTAAGGGGGAGACAGCATGCTGTTTAACTGCTTTTTCCTGGGGAAGTGTCTGGTGTATCTTGTTTTCCTGTGGTAAAGCTACACATTCGTTTCACCTGTTGTCTGATACAGCACGTCATTATTTACCAACCCTCTGCTGTGCTTGTGCTGCTTCTTGTCAGTATGCGGCACCTAATCATAACTGCCTAGTCACTGCTGATGACAGAAGTGGTGATGATTAAGTGTGACATATAAAACAGACAACTCTTTGAACAGAGTATGCTGGAAGAAACCAACAAACTAGCAAACCAAGCTGCTTACCTGTAATGGGAATTTAGGTTAAGCTCCTCAGTGGTCTCCTAGACCTCATTCGTAATAACTACTTGCATAGCTATCAAAACCTGAAAAGGGACAATTGCATTGGACTGGCTTACCATGTTAACAAATGTATAAATAAATAAAACTCACAAAGCTAACTGCATCAATTGTTTAGTATTGGGGGGGGGGGGACTTAGAAAAGTGCATGTTGTGTTCTACATTACAGTCTGGCTGCCCACTAATGCCCTGAACATAAGACTGCAGCCATGCGCCCCCCAGAGACATCTAAATGCTGAAAATATATGGATGGAAAACTGAAACACTGATGTACACATAAGGCTTAGTTCCCAGTCATGCTCTCTCTCTCACAAAACACACAGATACAGACAATGACACAGGTAACAGTGCTACAAGACAGAAAGACAGCTAAGTGTTTTCATTTCTTGATCCGATTTTAAATTAATTTTAAATTCATTTTAAGTGTCTGTATCTGCTCTAAGTCTATATTAGTTATTCCAGAACATAGGTGCTCTACATTTTTTAAGTTGTCTAACTGTTGTCAGTAGCCCTGGCTTCACTCTTGTGTATTGAGTTTATGTCAGGCTATTGTATGACTTGTCCTTGTATTAGGGCAGTTCCAGGCCAGTCAGCTCAGAGCTAAGATCTGTGAAATTCCAAAGTTGCTGTTGCATTGTAATGGTTCTATAACAGAGAAAGATAGAGTTTCAATTTCTGTTTCATTTTAATAGTCTGTATCTAGTTTAGCTACGGTCATTAAGCCTATATGTGTTTCCATGTCTTGATCTGATTTCAAATTCATTTTAAGTGTCTGCTCTTTAAGTCTATATTAGTGATACCAGTACACAGTTGCACTGCATTTTTGCTGTTTTAAGTGGTCTAACTGTTACTAAATCCTGGTTTCATTTTTGTGTACCAAGTGTATGTCAGTCTACTTCAAGACTGGTCTTTGCAAGGCACAGTCCCAGGCCAGTCAGCTCAGTGCCAAGTTTCTAACTATTTTTCCCTTCCATCCACTCTGCTGTAGTTTTTTATTTATTTATTTTTTTTATTAAACCTAATGCATCCATTGTCTGCCCCTTAAGATAACTGGGCAACATAATTTCCTCCCTCTTCCAATTGTTTTGGCTGTTGACAATAAGTGCATAATATCATTTTGCAAAGTCTCTCCCTTTAAACTACTCACCAGGCTAAAATATCTTTGATAAAATTGCTTAATATCGAGTGCACTGATACTGCTTGCACTGATTTTAGTATCAGATTAGTCAGTCTTTTTTACTATAATTAGTTTACTGACTCTTGCTGGTGGCACAGGAAGGTTTCTAGGCTAGTTGTTTTATATTGGAATTTAAATACGCAGTAGAAAGTTCACCCAAACATTATTCCAAAACCAAATTTAAAGCAGTTATAGTTATCCTTGCCCATACAGTCATTCCTGACAATATCATGGACCAGCACATTCTTACATATTTAGCCAGCCTGACTGAGATGGGTATCATAAGTGTAAGAACCATCTCATACTGTCTGAAGAGCTATTACTCAAACAGCATAACTCATTGTTTGAGAGATGTACATATATATTATCCTTGGACGTAAAAATCTCACACAAAGTAAACTCCAGACACCAAAATTGTCAGTAGTACACTTCACATCACACTTCTCCAAGGCCATCACAATACACACAATCCATCATATGCTGTGATTCTAAAGATTATCTTGACTTAACCTCAAAGACCTCCAAAACACAACAAAGGCACAAAGCACACACAACATATTAAGCCTAGCTCCCCAAATAACACAAGGTGTCTCAAATCACAGATGCTGAGCCTGTAAGGCAGGCACATACTCAAACACTTTTGTTATGGATGACTCCATTGTAAGACATACAGATGTGCCTCTTATCAGGATAAGCAAGGAAAGACTAACGGTAAATTGCTTATCTGGTGCCAGGATCTATCACACCACACATGCGCTAAAGTCCTTGAACAACAAGTACCAGTATGACTCTGTCATAGTTCATGCTGGTGTCAATGACTTGATGTGCACCTCCCCAGATTATAAGAAAAGACACATGATGGAGTTCTCAGACCATGTGTCCAAGGCAGGTACGAACCTAACATTGAGCAGGACTCCCAACTTCTACAAGTATCCAAAAAATAACTGACTTCAATAATTGGCTTAGGTTTTGGTGTCATTCAAAGAGGTCCAATATTTGTCAGCCTAAAAGGATATGATTGACAGACTGGCTGCATCTGTTTCCTGTAAGGTTTCAATTACTGTCAAAGACATCATCCACCCCTACAGTGCATTTTTTAGGCAATGCCAACCTGATAAATCTACCAACATAATGAATCAAGTAAAGGAAAACATGAAGATGTTAAAGATCAATGTTAAGAGCCTGAACAAGAAACTCCACTTCCCACAGGCCCTTCTCACCTTGAAAGACATTTGGTACCTGTGCAGTGACTGACACATGGTTTAAAACAGGAGAGAAAACTCCTTCTGTGCAGGGTTTAACACCTTCTAAACATACAGACCAGCTACTCGCAGGAGGGGAAAAATGCAGAAATGCAGAAATGCATCAGTCTACATTCAGAAGAGACTCACATGAAGGCTGGTAAAGCAGAATGATGCATTACAGTTTATTCATGGCTAAATAACCATCAGAAAGGTCCCACACCAAATATTATTTATCTATAGAACTACTCCTATGACAAAAGAAAGCCACAACACCTATACCTACCTACAGGAACTAGAATTACTCAGTACTAAACCCAATACCATTTTCCTAAGTAATATAAACTATTCAACTACAGACTGGGAAATGCACACTATCACTAGTGCACAAAGATTCGTGCCCTGAAGCAATTAGAGTACCTGGTGGGGAATCACATCTTGGGTCTTGTCCTTACTAATACTGGATGATCTTTCACCATCCC
This sequence comes from Protopterus annectens, assembly GCF_019279795.1. Lineage (NCBI taxonomy): Eukaryota > Metazoa > Chordata > Ceratodontiformes > Protopteridae > Protopterus > Protopterus annectens. Next base: position 443,639,018 of record NC_056748.1, read on the forward strand.
TTGTGTATCTTCATCACTTGTTTGGTCTGAGCATAAAGTAGCCTCCTTCAAAACAAAACTGAAACCAGAGGTCCTTCAACCCAAGGTACCTTTAGAAATTTCTATAGGACAAACTACCTACTTCTAAGTGATACACTAGCAAGCTTCAAATCCCCACCAAACCTAGTTAACTCCACTGAATATGCAGAAATGCACACCAGTACACTTTACTAGCACATAAACAGCTGCACAGATGCAGCAGTACCCTGTAAGTGCAGGGCAAACCCCAGAAACAATCCCACATGGTGAAACCATTAAGCAACTTCTAATAAAAGGAAAAATAATTTGACCAAAATTAAGAAGAGTAATCCCCAGCATGTTAAAGCCTTTGTCACTGAAATACGTAAACAACTCAGGAGCTTAATAAAATCTACCAAAGCAAAGTCTGAGGTTAGAATGGCTACCCAAACCAAAGACCATCACAAAGCATTTTTGGTAACCATTTGAATGTGGAGAATGAATGGCCAAAAAAAAAAAAAGGACTTGCAGTCCGAGATGCCATTTCTCAGATTATTCCCTTTTCTCTGCTTTATGGCAATCTCTGAGTTAATATGTACAAGTTTGGGGGTGACCAACCTCCCCCCACCTGCAAAAAAAAAAAAAAAAGTTTTAAGAAAAGCTATTGTAGAGATTTGCTTTTCTCCTGTGTTTTTTTTTTTTTGGACTTGTCAGCACTCGGCATTTTGAGTGTTGACATTTCAATAGGGAGACCATTTGTTTCAGGTATGTCTGTAATCTAAAAAGCACCAAGATGAGTGGATTATGAACAATGTTACCTACACTGAGGATGAAGATATAACTAACCTACTGGCTGATAAATTGGCTCCAATTTGACCCCTCTCTCCCCTACATCTGTCCCTCAAGATATACCTGAAACTAGCTCATCTTCAGCAATAAGACCAAGTCCTGAAATCGCCATCAAAAGCTAAAAATACTGCATTGATGGGTCCTGACAGTATCCCTGGATGCATCTTAAATAGCATGAAGAAAGATTCAGCCATACCACTAACAACACTATTCAGTCTCAGTCTCCATACAGGTTTTGTACAAAGCTAATAGAGAACAGTGTAGGACAGGACCTTCCACACACCCAGGCAATTACAGACCTCACAAGTCTGACCAGCCTCATATGCAAAACCATGGAAAGACGCATCATGGAATTAATCAATCAGGACATAGGAAACCTCCAAACACTGGACCCATCTCAATTTGTCTTCATCACGGGCAGGTCATGCTTACTCAACCTGGTGTATTTTTCTAAAAAGGTCACCAAAGCAATGGATGAATGCAAAATGGTACACACTGCATACCTCGACCTGGCCAAATGACACAATGTCCCACTCAGGCAGAGTAGAAAAGCTAAACTTGGAATAAAACACTATGTCACCCGCTGGATTGACAACTGGTTCACAGATAGGACTCAGAAAATCAATTTAAGGGAAGCTGCCTCCAAAAAGAGACCAGTGGAGTCCCCCAGGGTTCTGTGCTGGGACCTCTCCTGCTTGGCATTCACCTTTCTGAACTAAAAGCCAATATGAAAGGGTTCTGGCTAACAAGTTTGCAGATGACTGCAAGCTAGGAGCAGTTTTTAAATCCCCAAATGACTTGGCCATCCTGCTGGAAGGTTTGTCTCAAATAAATAACTGGTGTCAAAATCATGCTCTGAAACTAAATACCAAAAAATACTGTATCCTTTGGGAAGTCACCTACACCAGGGAACTACCTCATTGAAAATATGCCCCTAAGAGTTGCCCTAGTTATACAGGATTTGGGAACTTATGTGGACAGTGACCTAACTTTTGACCAATGTGGTTATTGTTGTAAAAAAGTTCTTATATATTGCACAGCTTTAAACAAATTTATTGTGTCTAGATCTACGGAGGTCACTGACCCATTTTCCTCCGCCCCTCATTAGGCCAGTCATTGAATAAAATGGACCCTATGGCATGTATCTGTCCGGACACATTCAACAACTGGAATGCCCACAGAGATACCTTGCTAAAAGGATCCAAAGCCTGAACAACATGTCATACATGGACAGACTCAAAGCCCTGTCATTACAGTCAGTTTAATAAAGACTGCTATGACGTGACCTGTGTCTTGCATACAAGGCATCCTCTGACCCATTACTGATGGATTTACTGCACATTAGCAGGTCAAATGGCATCAGAAATGCTCGGTCTAGGGATCTAAACCTGTGATTATGTGTTCCTTTTACTCTGAAGAAGTCATCAGTTGATGGTGAAAGCGCTTAGTATTTGGGAGTCTTCAGCTCTTCATTAAACAGTGTGGTGCAGTTCGTGAATTTTGTGTTTTTATTTTTACCATCAACAGAATGGTTTGGATGGACAGATGTACTTCGCAGACGATACTGCTGCTGTGGAACAGACTCCTGATCCACATAAAGCAAAGTTCATCCCTGTCCATTTTCAAGTTCAACTTAGATCTATGAATGGAAAACAGGAAATTTAACCCAGAACTGGCCCCTGTACCATTCATAGACAGATGCATCTCCTAAATGCTTTATCCCATGCATGGGTCCTCTCAAATTATCTATGGTATTATCACATTTTTTCTTCACATGTAATTATTGACCATGGGATGGGTACGGCCAATATACAACTAAATGGGATACATTATTTTAGGCACAAAAAGGGAAACTGGCTAGGATTAAAATGGCTCACAAGGGCAGCTGGCCTAGTACATACCTATGAACTTATGAACCTATCATTTCCTGTATGAAAAATCCTTAAGATTCCCATTGTCTCTATAACCAACTGACAAAAGATGAGTCTACCATTAACTCTCCTTATCCTACTAAACAGAGCTCAATAGGGCAAGGACAGTAGAGTTGTGTAAGTAAATTTACTATAAGGAATGATCACTGCTAAAGTAGCCTAAGCTATAGTGGGTTATAGCCTGCATAGGATACAACAGCTTTCAAAGCTTCAAGGCAGTTTCCAAATGTCCAAACCTTTAGTCAGCTTGAGCTAAACTGACTAAAAAGATAAGTTATGGTGCTAATCCCTTCACAGCTTTCATACCAACTGAAAGGGTGGCTGAGTTCTGAAAGGACATTGCTAGAAACAACAAAAACAAATGTCCACACACTGGCATAAAAATACACCAAAAACAGGGGAGATGGAGGGAGGAAGCAGCCACTGAAGCAGTGATCATTCAAACATCTGCAGTTATGATAAGTTCACTTACACAACTGTACTATGTTCTTGATATTGATCACTGCTGTAGTAGCCTAAGCTACATCAGTAGAGTGCCACAGCTTAAGACAAGTGGGAGGTAGAAAGACAAGGATCCAGGAGCCACTGGAGAATAGTTCTAGCATAGCCTAACCTAGACCTGAAGAAGGAACCAAGCTTGCAGTGCTCTGTAAAAGCAGGTTGAAATGGTTGACAAATGGACTTTCACTGAAGAGTATGAAAGTTCTGATTTTAGGAGCTCACATACATAAGCTAGAACTAGAGGTACATCCACTTAGAAGGGGTTTAGTTGCCTTTGAAGACACCAGCTGGAGAACCTTTTCCATTTTGATAAATACGATCTCCTGGTAGTAGGTTTCCTGGCCTCCTGCAGCACATCCTCTTAGTAAAGGTGTCTGAAAGGGATCAGATGTTTATCAACCATAGGGTAAGGCTGAGGATTTGCAGATGATGAATGAGGGATCCCTTCTGTTGTGTGAGAAGGTCCACCTTATGAGGCAACTTGTGGTGGCTGCCCTTGGCAAAAGATAGAAGAAAGGGGAACCAATGCTGTCTTGGCCAATAGGGAGTCACCAGCAAGATTTTTGGTTTGTCCCGCTGAATTTTCAGCAGGAACTTCTGAATGCGAGGGAAGGGGGGAAAGCAGAGAGGAACAGCCCTTTCCATGAGACTGAAAGGCATTCATTTTCCACGTTAGGGGTGAGGGGAGCCTGGAGCAGAATAGTCGTAGTTGTCTGTTCTGAGGGAAGGCAAACAGATCTATCTATGGGGTGCCACATTGGTGGACAATGGATAAGAAAACATCCCTGTGCAACATCCATTTGTGACTTTGAGATAATGATCTGGCGAGGGCATCTTCCTGATGGCTGTCTTGTGATGGGATGCAGACAGTGTTACACTGTACTGAGCGGCCAACTCCCATGTTTGAATTGCCAGCCTGCAAAGTAAATAGGATATGGTCACCCCCCCCCCCACTTGTTAATGTACTACATCACTGTGGTGTTGTCTGTGAAGACTTGTAGTGGACCAGGATGTATGAGCGGGAGGAAGGTCTTTAAGAGCTAGGAGGAGAGCAGTCATTTCCATCAAACTGGTATGTTTGTTCTGAAGGGAGGTCTCCCATTGAGCCTACACCCTGATACCATTCAAAGTGGCCCCCCATCGCAGATCAGAGGCATCTTTGTACAGAAATTGGACTGCCTTGGTGGGCTGTAGAAGGAGACCTGGATTCTGGCTTATATGTTGGCTTCACTACCCCAACTCTTTTTTCAGGCAGTGCAGGAAGGGCACTTGAAAATCCAGGGGTGACCGTGTTGGGACCAGCCATTTTTCAAGTACCAGTGGAACTTCGTGTGCAACCTGGCAAGGGACAGCACAGGAATAGTAACTGCCATTAAGACCAGAAGGTGGAGAAATTCCCTCGCTGAGATGTGGGTGACTACAGTTAGGTCTTGGAAGAAGCTGGTTAGAGAAATAACCTTGTCTTGTGGGAGGAAGGCCTTCATGAAATCCGTCCTTATTCTGCAACCCAAGAATATCTAATCTTGGGATGGAGTGAGGGAGGACTTCAGTAGGTTCAGAGTAAACCCCAGACTTCGCAGGAGAGGCACAGTGAACTGTAGGTGTGCATGAAGAGTACTTGCCTCTTCTGCATGGATTAGGAGATCTTCCAGGTACGGGTAAATCTGTATGCCTTTTGTTCTGCAGAAGGCTACTGCCAGGTAAATTTGCATGCCTTTTTTTCTGCAGAAGGCTACTGCTGGGGCCAGACACTTTGTGAAAACCTTTGGTGCTGCAGACAAACCAAAGGGCAAGGCAGAAAATTGATAGTGTGAGGATGGCACAGCAAAATGTACAAATCTTCTGAAGTCTGGATGGATGGGTTATGGAGGTATGCCTCATTCAGGTCCAAAGTGGACATGAAGGCACCGGGTGTCTAAAGTGGAAAAAGGGTCTGTAGGGATAGCATGTGGAAAGAAGGTACATGCAGGAAAGGGTTTAATGGGGACAGGTCCAGTATAGGCCTCCAAGGGCCCTCGTTTTTTGGGACCAGGAAGAGCCTGGAATAAAACCCTTGACCTGTTGGAACCCTCTCTATGGTGCCCTGTGATAGTAAATCTTGGATGACCTGGGGTATCAGGTGGTTAAGATTTTTTGGAGGGAGGGGTATACCTTTTGGTAAGGGCTTTTCCTGCCAGGTCATAAAGTACCCTTTTTCCACTACTGATAAGACCCAGTAGTCTGAGTTGATGTGTTGCCACATAGGGAGACAGTGAGAGAGGCGGGTAGAAAGAGGGAGATGGTGGAGGGTATTTAGGCAGTCACTCATTGTTTGGTCTGTCTGGAAAGGGCTGCCTGGGGGTAGATAGTGAGGGAGTTGCCCCAGGGGATGAGGGTTTTCTAGCCCCTTTCTTTTGCTCTGAAGAAGAGGAAGAAGGAGCAGTTGCCCTAACAAAGCTTGGTTTAGCAGGGTAGTTCCTGTAGAATTTAGGAACTGTAGATACCAGTAGATGCTTCAAGTCTTGCAGTTCCTTGCTTTTTTCTTGCAAAAGTTTGAATAATTCAGCAGAATGCTTGCCAAAGAGGAACTTGTTGTCCAGGGGAGCATCCAGGATCTTGTTCTTGAAGTCATCTGGCAGAGGTTGAAGTTCAAGTCAGGAATACCTACATAACACAGAGGCAGATGCAGCTGATCTGGTTGAGGTTTCACAGCATTGAAGCTGCACTTTAAGAAATGTCTGGCTACCTGTGCTGCTAAAGAAAGCTTTGAGCCAACTTGAGGTTTTGTAGGGGAGTCAGGCATAGAGAACAGGTAGATGCTTGGGAAATTAGAACTAGGGCATACTTTACCATACGAGTCTGGTAACTGATGCCCCTAAAGGCCAGGGTGGAGGAAGTATAGATCATTTTTCCCAGTCTGTCCATCACCTTTGCTGTCCTTATCTGATGGCAGTAGGGAAGAGGATGGAATCTGCCTGGATTGCTTGTCCAGTGCCACAGCAATGACAGCTGGGTCTGCCATGGATGGCTTGATGAGATGCTTGTAATCATCACAAACTTTATAGAACCTATCGAGCCTTTTTGGGGTCGGAGGTTGGGATTCTGGGGGCTTGGAGGCAGAAGCAAAGGCATCCAAGTAAGCTGGAATCATTCAGGGAATAGCAGAGGGACAGAAGGACTCCATCTGGAGAAGCTCAAACTATCTTTTCTTTACCTCAGTCATTTGGGTGGAGTCCTACTTGAAGTATTCTCTCATATTGGAGATTGTCTCCCCAAAGTAATATCTTCTGGCAAGGAGGCTCCTTCCAAGGAGTTCTCGTCTGGAGAACAGCATTCCAGGGGAGAAGCCCGCTGAAAAGTATAAGTGAGAGATTCATCAGAGGAAAAGGCAGAACAGTCTTCCTCCTGAGTCTGAGGGAGTGGGATGAGGTTGGCAGAGGCAGGCCTGGGACTAAAGTTAGGCAGGGGAGGAGTATGTGAGGTTGTAGGCCTCAGGGCCATAAAGGCCTGAAAAAGGGACTGGGAAAAAGCTTGTCAGTCTGGCTGGTCTTCCACTGGGGCAGACAAATGCCTGGCTTTTTGTTTTGTCTTGAGAGAAGGAGTCTTGTGAATAGTCAGAGAGGCTGAAGGCCTAGTGTCAGACATCAGGCCTGGGGCCGAGGTGCCCTCTTCAGAAACTAAAGGCGGCTGTCTAGGCAAGCCTAGCTCCCCCTCAACATCAGCGGAGGCCGTTTCAGAAACTTCCACGGACACACAAACTGTAGAAGCTAGGGTGGCTTCCGATTTGGTACCCCCAAAGTTGCCAGTTCTTTCAGACGTTCCTCAGTCCCTAGACTGGTAGCTGGTGGTAAGTCCGAAGTCAGAGGCACAGAATCAGGCCTAGAGACCTTGGACTTCTTTTTACGCAGCTCCACCTCGATGGACGGTTCAGGCTCCATACAGAGAGCCAGGTGCTTAAAGTCATTGGTTCTCAAACAATTTAAGGGATGCCAGACGGCTATGCAAGGTCTTAGGGACAAATGACCGACAGATTTTACTGGTTGTATGGTCATGGGACGGGCCTAAGCAGAACAAGTAGAGGTTGTGTGCATCTTTGTGCGAAATTTTCCGACTGCACTTACATTTTCCCTTCCTAAATGACATCGGCTAACAATAGATAAACAGCGACCTAAGCTCAGTCAAAAACAAAGATGATTTGCCAATGAGGTACTTATCTTTACTGTCTTCCGTAATGTGTAACGGAATGAGCACGCTGACATTCGACTGTAGCACAGAAGTTCTAAGGTCTGCGGGTGCGGATGTCACATTTATGGCCCTGCGTGTGACATCCCATGCACCTGACAGCAAGCAGGCTTAAGCGTTGATAAATGAGCTGGACGTTCGGGTCGCCTAAGGCTGAGGATCCCACATGTGAGAATACTGCAACATGAGAATAGAAGGACATTATGTCTTCCAGGCCTTTTTACATGGAGTTCTGGAGCAGAATTTTGGCTGCTGATTGCTCAGGAAGGACTTGAACTCCCCACAGATGTATCACATATTTTGAAGATGCCCTGATCTAGTTTGCATTCATAAGGATCTGCCTTTGTTCTGCTCAGTTTTGTCTAACAAACAGTGTTGCTGTGAAAGAACGTAAGAAGCCTGTAGGGTGAAATTGTGCTATAAAGCTATATCTCAAGCTAATGCGGCCAGTACATACAGGGGATAAGATATGGTCTCCCCCTTCCTTTTTTTATGCACTACATTACTGTGGCTTTGTGTGAAATGGTCCTGTTGACCCAATGTGATTCAGACAGTTCAGTGCTATAATAAGGGCAAGCGTCTCTTTTATAATTATGTGCCTGTGTCCATCTTTGTTGGTTCAGATACCTTGCACTTTTATTCCCCTTGACACTGCTACCCAACCAAAGTTCAATGCTTCTGTGGTGCCTTTCTGCCTTGGAGCAGCATGGAAGAATGACAGACTTGTATTCAGAGATACTTAAATGTCTCCACTGAGTGATTTCCGTTCTCACAAATTCCAGATTTTGAATCTGAAAAGATGGTGTGTGCTGTTGCCAGGACCAAAAATACTTCAACTTCCATTATACCTTTCTCATGTGGAGTGTTTTCAGAGGTATCATGAGAATCACAGATGCCAAGAGACCAAGAATCCTGAGGTATTCCCTTGCAGTAACCAAAGTACGAGTGGAAAATTCCTGGAACAGATCTAAATAAACATCTATTTTTCCTGTGGAAGAAAATCTTTTTGAACTCGAATGTCTAGCAGACACAAGAAAAACAATTCAAGACTTCTGAATATTCCCTTGGAATCCCAAGGAGCATAAGAGTTCTCTCACCCAAATGAGAGATATGTCACTCTGAAAAAAACAAACTCTGCAAAGATAAGCATCTTTTAAATCTAAGGTTACCAAAAATTCAAAGGAAGGAAGTGATTACAGGTTATGTAAAAGCATTTTGAACTTGGGTACTATCGCAAAGTGTTTTAGGAAAGAAAGGTCCAGAAATGGTCAACAAGCATTTTCTTTCTTTGACATCATGAAACCTTATTGAATAAAAACCTCTTCCCATCTGGGAAGAAAGAACCGTTTCTGTTTCTCCCAGAGAAAGCATGTGTTGTAGGACAGGAAGGAATGGATAGGTTTGCTCAGCTGGCGGTGGAATAATTCCCTGGAAATGAGGGACTGCTATCCATTTCCATCTGTAACTCTGTTATATCAGTCCCAAAAAACATTTGTCTGAAACAATCAGTTGCCAAGGAGAGAAATGGAGATTTTTCAGAATTTCTAGAAGGTATAAGGGACTGCCAGGGTGGGTAGGGTGGGGGAGGGGGGGTCCCTTACATAATAATTCTGACTAATTTGACTGCCCTTTGTTCTGGAGCTTTCTGCTCTTTTTGGTATCTCCCTGCCACTGATTATTAAAGTCTGCCAAGCAGCATTTTACTGAGACTGTTTTGTTTCTTGCCAAAAAAAGCAAAACATAGAGGAGAGCTGAAAAATCTGAGAGATTCCCTGTATCATGCTACTGCTCTCATCACATCTTTTGCAACCTTTGCAGCAAAGGATCCAAAAACGAAACTTCTATCTAAAGGTGAATTTTAAAATCTAATTTTTTACATATTCTGGGAGGTTTTGAGAACGCAGGCAGGCAAACCTCCTCAACACAGTACCAGTGGCAGCAGCCCTGGATGTACCATCTACAGAGTCAAAAAATAGAAGTTATGTTCTTACCATAACGTTCCATGTTAGTTGTCTTCTTCTCGCCTTCTTTCTTGCTGGATGGGTTCGGAGCCGACCTCGGCTCCGACTCGGCCACTTCTAAAGCTCGAGAGTTGGTTCCACCGGTTCGAGGCTCCCCTTATATCCCACAATGCTAGGCGGAATTACCTCAGATCTCGTTTGTAAGCTAGGCCCAGCCAAAAATAAATCCAGAACTTCTGGAAAAGAAACACCACCTCTATTAAAAGGAGAGGAAGAAGGTGACCTGAAACCTGATGAAGGGATATATGCAAAATATAGCATATACAAATACAATAGAGGTGGAAGAAAGAGAGGTCACAATCAAACTCCTCTAGGTCTGTCCAGGCTAGGGGGAAGGAGGGTGGGACGCAAGAAAGAAGGCGAGAAGAAGACAACTAACATGGAACGTTATGGTAAGAACATAACTTCTATATGTTAAGTTGTCTATCTCGCCTTCATTCTTGCTGGATGGGACCGCGTCCCTAGCACCTTGTCCCGGGTGGCCTATCGGAACAGACTCTTGAGAACAGTGGAACCAAAATTAGCTCTATGTCTAGAAGCTAGATCCAATTTATAATGAGAAATAAAAGTGTGAGGAGTAGCCCATGTAGCTGCTGCACAAATGGTATCAATAGGCAGCCTGTCTTGGAAAGCTATAGAAGTAGCCAAAGCTCTAGTCGAATGGGCCTTTGGTTTGTTAGGCAACATTTGGTGTCTAATTTCATACACAAAGGAAATCAGGGATGTTAGCCATCTGGAAAGTGATACCTTCGAAACTGAAAGGCCCTTTCTGCCTTAACAACTGGTCAGTTTTTCTGATCTGTTTGGTCCTATCCAAATAATACCTTAATTGACGATGGACATCTAGCCAATGCAATTTTTGTTCAGACCTATTAGAAAAGTTAGGAAAAAACACAGGGAGGTCAATGTTTTGATTTAGATTTGCCGCAGAGGCTACTTTAGGTAAAAAGGATGGATTGGTCCGTAAGGATACCCTATCCTTGTGAAACAAAAGATACGGTGGTCGACTGCTGAGTGCATGAAGCTCTGAGACCCTTCTAGCTGAAGTAATGGCTACCAGAAAGAGAGTCTTCCAGGATAGCAATTTCATTGAACAGGAAGCTGCAGGTTCAAAAGGGGGAGGAATTAAAGATGTGAGAACTAAATTAAGGTCCCAAGAGGGAGGAGGATTTCTTATAGGAGGTCTAAGAAGAAAAACTCCCTTCAAGAAAGCTTTGCAAAGCTTGTGAGACATGATGGCAGAATCTGAGATGCCCACATGAAAGTTAGATATAGCTGCCAATTGAACTTTAAGAGTAGAAGGAGATGAACCTGCATGGAAAAGTTCAGCTAGAAAATCAAGGACTATTTGGATGGGAGCAGTGAAAGGATCTATGTCCCTTCCTTGAGCCCAATAGGCGAAACGTTTCTACTTACTAAGATAAATCTTCCGAGTGGAAGATTTATGGGAAGCTATCAAAATATCTCGAACAGAGTGAGATATTTGAGGAAGCCTGGCTAAGGTTGGAACTGGAGGAACCAAGCAGTGAGGTTCAGAGAGGGGAGGGAGCGATGTAACTGACCCGACTGATGGATCAAAAGATCTGGAACTAGGTCCAGATGCCAGGGTTGCTCCAACAGAAATTGATGAAGAAAGGGGAACCAAACCTGTCGAGGCCAGTAAGGAGCAATGAGGATCAATGAGGCCTTCTGAGCGATAGCTTTCTGTATCACTTGAGAGATTAGTGGGAAGGGAGGAAATGCATACAGAAGTCCCCGGGGCCAAACTTGGACTAGAGCGTCTCTGCTGGGCTGGCCTGGTAAGGGGAAGAGGGTGAAATAATCTTTGCACTTGCTGTTTTGGGGAGTAGCAAAAAGGTCGCAGCAAGGCTGACCCCACTTGAGAAATATTCTCTCCAATATAGAATCTTTCAGAGACCACTCGTGAGGCATGAGGATAGCTCTGCTCAACTTGTCCGCGATAAGATTGGACTTCCCGGGGATGTGCGTTGCTATCAGAAACCGCTGAGAAGAAATCGCCCATTGCCACAGTCTGAGTGCTTCTCAACATAGGGGGTAGGACCTGGTTCCGCCTTGTTTGTTGATATACCACACTACAGACATGTTGTCCGTCTGAATTGCTATCGTTCCCAAGGGAAGAGAGTCTTGAAGGGCTTGCAACGCTAGAAGCACTGCTCTCATCTCTAGGACATTTATATGCAAGTGGCGTTCGACTGGTTGCCAAATGCCCTGGACTGTTCTGCCCTGATAATGCCCCCCCCACCCGATCAGGGAGGCGTCCGTTGTCAGAGTAGCAACCGGAGGGGGAAGGACAAAGGGTCTTCCTATGAAGAGCTGGGGGGAAGAAATCCACCAAAGAAGATGATTCTTGCATGCTTGCGTAATCACAATGGTGTGGGACATCGGAAGATGTTGATATGACCATTGTGTGAAGAGCATCCATTGAAGGATTCTCATGTGAAATCTGGCTAATAGAAGTAGAGGGATAGCAGCCGCCATAATCCCTAGTACTTTCAGAACTAATCTGACTTTGACTCTGTTGCTGTGGAAGAGAAGGGAGACCAGTTTGTGTATGTCTGCTATTCTTTGGTCTGTGAGCCTCGCAGACATGTTGACTGTGTCTAGATTTGCGCCTATGAAGGTAATAGCACGACAAGGCGACAAAACAGACTTTTCGCAATTTATTGAGATACCTAACTTTTGAAAAATGCGAAAGGTGTAGTCTCTGGCAAGTAGAAGAAGATGCTTGGTAGGAGCTGTGAGGAGCCAGTCGTCTAAGTAAGGAAACACCTGGAATCCTTGACGTCTCAGGTGAGAAGCTACCACTGCCATGCATTTGGTAAACACCCGGGGGGCAGTGGTGAGTCCAAAGGGCAGGGCTCTGAATTGAAAGTGACTGGTTCCCAGCCTGAAGCGGAGGAATCTCCTGGAGCGTCTGTTCATTTTTATATGATAGTATGCATCCTAGAGGTCTATAGAGCACATCCAGTTTTCCTTGCCCAATAGGGGTAGGATGGATTGTAGCGCGACCATCCGAAATCTTGTTTTCTTGACAGACTTGCTCAAGATACTGAGATCCAAAATGGGTCTCCAGTCCCCTGTTTTCTTTGGAACCAAAAAGAACTTGGAGTAGATTCTGGATCCTTGCTGGTCTGCTGGCACTGGCTGAATGGCTCTTTTTGCAAGCAACTTTGATATTTCCAACGCTGCTTGATCCCTTTGAGCGGGTGGAACATCTGGAAGGGATTTTTTGATTGATTTGGAATGCGAAAGAACGGAATGGAATAGCCTTCGGAAATGATGGACTGTACCCACTTGTCTTGAGTTAGGGATCGCCAGGCTTCTGGGTACAGTGATAATCTTCCCCCGACTGCCTCCGAAGGTGGACAGTCGGGCAACACCTCAGGGATGCTGGAAGGGCTTATCGGAAAAGGTTTCTCGATTGCCCTGGTTCTGGACCCCCTGCCCCTAGGGCTTACGTCTACCATTATTGTTCCCCCTCTGCCTCTAGAGGGGAACCGACTCTGTCGTCAGGCAAAGTCCCTTGAGATTGTTTATGGAACCACATCTTTCCACTTTTCTGGCCTTTGGGGTAAGGTCTAGAAGGAGTAGAAAAACGGACTCCGACGGCAGAAAGAGTTTTGCCATCTGTCTCGCACCTTGTCAAGGTTTCTTTCACTTGAGGACCAAAAAGAGATGATCCATCAAACAGGGAATTAGTGAAAGACGTTTTAAAGGGGTCCGCAAAATTGCATAGCCGCATCCAGGCATGCCGGCGTAAGGCCACACCTGTCCCTGCAGCCCTGCTCTCTCCATCAGCCGCATATGAAAGGAGGCGCATGGAGGAGTTAGCTATAGAGTTTAGGGTAGCCAGCTGAGCGTTCATCTTGTCCTGAAAACCCGCAGCTGTAGGGTCCTTCAACATCTCACTCGCTTCCTTGATCAAGTCTCTTTGAAGACGAGTAAAATGGCAGAGGTAGTTCAGCGAACGCATAGCAAAGGTCGTTGACAAAAACATCCGCTTCCCGTACCTGTCCATAGACCTAGATTCCTTGTTAGGAGGATGGACAGGCACCGAAGGATCAGCTAGCTCCTTCTTAGTGGCAGCAGCTACCACCATAGCATCCACAGAAACTCCCTTAGTCAGAAATTGTTTATCTGCTGGTGCTGTGATAAACTTTGAAGGTCTCCTGGGAGTAGGGTCCACTGAGTCAGGAGCCGTCCAAGCCTTTTTTGCTACCACCTGCATGAGGGGGTCAAAGGGGGGGGACACCCAGGAGGTGGAAGGGCGAGAGCCAAACGCCTCAAGATACACAGATTCATCCTCCGAAGGGTTAAGGACTGGCCAATTTCCCCTCTGTTTCAGGATCTCTAGAATGTCTGCAAAGGAGACATCTTCAGAAGGGAAACGGGGGGAACCCTCGGAATCCTCTAAATCTGTGTCAGAGGTGACAGACTCAGGTGAGTCTATGTGCTTCCTCTTACACTTTCTCTTCCTAGGGGGCTCCCCTGCCAATTCAGGAGAGGCCTCGGAAGAGGATGAGATCCCCACAGGGGATTCTTGAGGGGCTGGCTCTCTGCGGTCTAGGATGAGGGAGTGAGTAGACATAACCTGAGGCACCGAAGAGGGAGGGGCGGACGGAGCCGACTGTGGAGTTGAACCAGGTTCCAACACACTCCGCATGACCTCGAACGCACCTCTATCAGGCAGAGCCAGAAGTCCCCGCTCCGAAAAGCTGAAAACCTCCCTCGACACCGACAGCGATGGCTCCGAGGCCGATGTCGGAGCCGAACTCACCAGCGCCGAAGCACAGAGAGGGAGAGCGGGGTCGGACAAGGGTCCGATGCCACTCACCCCCTCGGAGCCGACGAGGGAAGTCCGGTGCCGAGATTCTTCCAAGGAAGAAATCGGAGCCGACGACGGAGCCGAAGACAATTGTATCGGCTCCGACGGTATCACAGTCTCGGGTCCGAAACGCCCCGGCTCCGAGCTCAAAGGAGTCGGAGGAGGAATATTCTGAGAAATAGGGTTGAGCATCGACTGATGAGTCGGGCTCTTAAGCATCTGGGCCAGTGCCTCGGACTTAAGAAGTTGACTCACTACCCTCTGAAGGTCATGGTCCGAAAGCCTCGAAGACCTAGAGGAGTGCGATCTATGGCTCCGTTCAGACAGCAGGGGGGAAGTTGGAGCCGAATGAACGGAGCCGAGGGACGGTGACCTTGATCTCTTCCTAGATGTCGGCTCCGAAAGCCTGATCCGAGCCGACGTAACAATTTCCAAAACCTCGGCTCCGGCCGGAGCCGAGGGAACCACCGAAGTGGAAGATAGAGTCTCATCGGCTCCAGCCGGAGCTGATGCAGGAGTAGACTTAGAAGTCTTAGGTGCCGACTCAGTACCTGGAGCCGAAGACCTAGAAGCCTTAGAGGGTTTGCCCGAAGATGCAGTCGGGGGACCCTCAGGCTTTAACAAGCCCCGTAATATAAGCTTGTTTTTCCTTTCCTGCAGGACTCTAGGGCTGAAGCCATGGCATACAGCACAAGAGTCCTGCAGGTGTAAAGGTCCCAGGCAGTACACACAAGAAGTGTGACCATCTGTCAGAAACATTTTCTGACAGCACGAGTCACACTTCTTGAAGCCTGAGACCTTTGAATCCTTGGACATATCAAGGAAAAAGTGTAACCACTCACGAACACAAACACACCGATTACACTATACACTAATAACAAAAAAACTAAACTCAATAAATTAGCTATTTAGTATAATAAAGATCCTACACAAACACACACACTCCAAGGGAATGGGAGGGCCCGAAGGCCTAAGGGAAGAACATATAAGTTCTTGAGGCAAAAAAAGGGTTAAGAACTAGAGAAAGGGATAACTAAACCTTTAAGGTAAGGGGATACTGAATGGAAGACTAATTTAAAGGGTTTTAATAAACTTATTTAAACTATTTCCTACACTGACCTGAAGCCGGTGAAGCAACACGTCTCGATAGCTGTAGCGGCAAACGAGATCTGGGGTAATTCCGCCTAGCATTGTGGGATATAAGGGGAGCCTCGAGCCGGTGGAACCAACTCTCGAGCTTTAGAAGTGGCCGAGTCGGAGCCGAGGTCGGCTCCGAACCCATCCAGCAAGAATGAAGGCGAGATAGACAACTTAACATCATACTTTAAACAATGAGCAGTAACCTGAAAAATAGAAGAAACTAAACCAGACAAAGTAGATTTTTCTTCACAGGAAGAAACTGCAGATAAAACATTCCCCATACTTTTACAATTAACCAGAATAAACTAACATATGAGCCTAACAATTCAAAACACTAAAAAATTAAAGTTGCAGAAACATACACTTATTTCTCAAACTTATCAATTGTTTTACCACCCTTGTCACAAGGGAAGGATTAGAAATAACAAAAATGCTTGGCAGTAGCTGGATTAACTACAGCTACAGCTGCTGGGTCAGGTCTGGGATGAGCGTATAGAAATTTGAAACACTGAGGAAGTTTGTACATTGTACCTGCTTTCTTAGGTGTAGTAGGCTGTTGAGCAGAGAAAACACAGGCTGTGACAAACATCCTCAGATGCTGGCAGCACTAAAGGGAAGGGATGGGAGGAGGTTCTGGGAATTCCAGCTGTAATAATTCATACATTTCCTGAGAGACTAAGAAATCTTAGTGTTCTCCCACTAAAAAGTGGCACAGTCTGTAAACAGTCACAGAGAAAGAATACTTGACAGGGAGTTTCAGTTAAGCTCCCATCTGACTCTGAGTAAGAAATCTTAAGAGAAAAACTATCTGTCCCATCATATTCCTCTACAGATTCAATTTCTTGAATCTCTTCAGGAAAAGAGGAATTCCATTTTTCTCTTACCAGAAGCCTCCTAATAAGATGGGTCAACAGCATGGGCAAAACCCTGAGCAAGACTTAATAAAATACTCCTGTCCAGTGAAACTGGGGCAGAAATTTTATGTTTAGCTTTTGGTTTCTTTTTAACTGGAAAGTTAGGACATACAGGGTTACTATTAATGGCAACACCACCTTCATCAGGGATGGGTACAACGTCTGGCTACACAGGGACACCCTCCCTGCCCTTCCCCCAACACTGACAATAGTGGCTCTCTCTTGCCCATTGAAAGGACCCCAAGAGCCACAGAGAATGTGACTAACCCTTGGTCCATAGTGGTTGTGTGGGCAACACCAGAGGGATCTAGGGTAAGAGACGAGATCTGAGGAACCAGCTTTGACCACAGCAGAGTCACTGGCCTGTAGCTGAGCCAAACTACTAGCCTGATGTAATGGAAAAGGCTATTTAGATAACTTTTTCTTTTTGTGGCTGGAAGAAGGACCGCCTGTGGGATCAGCAGTTTGTTCCAAGGTCAAATCATAAATGGTAGTTCTTTCCTCGGAAAACTAAGCAGCACACACCATTAAAATTCTAAAAGTAGTATAAAGTCATTTTTCTCATAAAAGTAGAGTAAAAAGCACACACTTTACCAGCCCAAAAAAGTAATTCAAATACAGTTTCTCCACAGAAAAAAAAAAAAACGGTCTTAGAATGCATAAATCATCTTTTAAACTGCCAGACATAATTGCGATCCCATTTAAATGTACAGCAAAGTCACATGACAGTCAGTAAAAACATATTCCTTTCATACAACATACTTTCTTCAACAAGAAAGGAAAATTAAACTTTAAAAACAATACGCGGAAGGTTTTTCCCCAAAGGGAACTTATCTGCCCAGCACAAGTCAACAATCTATCCTTGAAGGCCCGCAGTGGAGCACAGGCCCTCTTCAAAAGGAACCTTGATGATTGGATGGGAGATAAGAAATTCACACAGGGGTCCAGGGAAGTAAATACTGTGGGAAGAAATAGCCAGGGAATTGTTATGGCTAAGGCTTGTATAGGCCCTAGGGCAGACAGCCTAGTACCAACCTATGAACCTATTCACTTACCAAAAATGACCTTGCTGTATGAACTGGCTGAAGCGACCATCGTCTCCCATCTCCTTCTCCACAGCCTTTACACCAAAAAAAAAAAATCTACCCTAAACTCCAGGTGGTTTCTGCACAACTCCTAATGGAGTCCAATGTTCCCCTAATCAATAAGGTAACTGAAGTGCACTACTCAACTAAGTACCAGAAAATCTAATGTTATGATCTCTGCTGGGTTCTGCTACAGGAAAGGAAGGCCCATAATAAGAATGGTAACATCTGTCCACCATTTTTGAGCCTGATGACAAGGGTTTCCTGACACTGAGGAAGTCCACAACTACACCTTTATACTTGTAAGAAGATCCACGAAGACATTGGCTGAGCAGCCAGATCTGTTTTTCACAGCCTAGTCAACAAGGCATAACTGATCTAGTAAAGATGACACTGGAAGAAAAGGAAGATCCAAAACATTGGAAACAAAGGTCCACTTAGCCAACCACATGTACAAAGTTTTTGACACTATCAGGCAGCAAGATAAGGGTGTGCTGGCTCCTGAAACCTTCTGAAACAAAAATGTAATTTGAGGTTCAGCGCAAAGACAATTACTGAGCATGATAATCAATTTTAATTGGATTATACAGCATCTACTTTGTTAGCTGCCAGGAAAATGAATCAAGATACTTTCAGCTATACAAATGGCATTCATCAAGACAGACTGCATAAATGGAGGGTCCGCATTTCCTCACCTTTTTCCTCAGACATTACTTTATTCATTTCTAGACAGAAGGGCAAGTATAAGCATGAGAATTTCCCATTAGGCATCATCAGCTTAAGTGCCTCACCTACAGAAGAGTCATTTGGAAGTGAATGTTGGGATCACTGATAATTATCCTCATCTGTCCAAGGATCAAGGACCGCCAGATCCTCATCGTCTTTCCAGGTTCTACAGCATTCTAATGGAGTGCCTGACTGTGAGAAGCTTGTATGAGGCCTGGTGCTAGCAAAAAAGCACGCTCCTCACAGAATGTCTGTCACATACCCAAAATTCAAAATCCAGATTCCAACATAAAAGTGTGACGAGGGGCATGTATTTCCTCTCTTCATCAAAGGTATAACACCTCACAGGCAGTTTATTTAGAAGACAGTACATTCAGAAAAAATATGAAAAAAACAACATTTACCTACCTTGGATCAACTGACACAACCTTAGGGTAAAATATTAAATCAAACTCGCCTAACTGGTGTAACTTCTCTGTAGAATGAAACAAAGTAAAGAAAGCATTTTAACAGCAAACAAGCATACTTATTGTGCCAACATGTGAGAAATCCAAAAAAGGTTTTGGAAAACAGGTCAGCTTCTTCAATCTGATCACAGGTCAGCTCCACCTCCTTTGTTTCAATTTAATGACAGCACTACAGCCAAACAATCTGAGCCATGCATGGCTCTGTCATGAAACCTGCTATCAGTTCAAATTTAAAAAGTGCGATTACTGCCCCTTCCCAGTCTAAATGCTCCACTCCTGTTTAAACTGTCCATACACATACAATTATGAAGCTACTGAATAAATATGAACATCTATTCTGCACTGTTTAACCTTTTGCCAGACTTTTTTTTTTTTAAACACAAGTTCCACTGCCTCCCTTCTTCTCTCTTAACCAACCAATAAAGAAAGAAGGGTACCAAAACTGTTGGAAGAAGTCTTAGTTGTGCCTCTGCATTACTCAGTAAAAAAACATCCCATCTCTACTTTCTCCACTCTAAAATCCTTGTAAAAGAGATCGAAATTTAAGAGAAAATCCAATCAAAGTCACAATATGGATTCTGTCTATATCATGGTAATGATCCAGCTCTTCTTAATCTTGCTAAAAAATCTGCAGTGAACTTAACTTGGGCAAATATACACTTGCATATGTACAAATATAAAGTGTGTCTATATATGGGCTTTTTTGATTTTTGTCAAATGTTCCTTTGGTCGACAAATGCTAGGGTGGCTAAACTGTTGAATTTCCGAAATCTCAAGGTACCACTTCTCTTAAACATTAGTTGGGTGGGGGAGGGGGTTGTGTGTGTGGTTGGGTGCTAAGGTTAGGGTAAGTGTTATGCAAGGTTATAGGTGCTGTGTGCTTGTGTGCAAGTGTGACTATTTTTCAGTTAAGGTCAGGGTTAGGTAAGAATTAGATTTTATGTTTGTAGTGTGTGTTGGTGTGTGTTTGTGCATATTAGTTTGCCTTGTGCACTGACTGTTACAGGAATGTTTTTTTGTAAGGCATAGTGTGGGATTAGGGTTGGGACCCTAACCCCAACTCTGTACCTTACAAAGAAAAAAAAATCTTCCTGTAGCACTGCTACTATTCAGACAAACTGGAGGCTAGTGTTATTTGGGGGAGGGTTGGTGTAAAGACCAGGAAAGGAATCTGTTTTCCTTTTTTGATCTTCCACGTTTGATGTTTTTAATTCAATCTTGTGTCTGGTTGATCTTACTTTTGTTTCAGTTTTAGTTTCCATTTAATTTCTCCAAGTATTCTGGGTTTCTAATATCATTACAGGTATGGACTCCATTTTCTTAGTCAAAGTATGACTGAAATTGGTATTGTTTCAATCTGTGATGTTAACATGAGGTGCTCTTCGCAACACCCAAAATGTGCTCAGAACTGACTCCTTCTGCAATTCAAACCTAAGTGAGACTGTATTTTGTTATGGCTAGGCTTGTATAGGCCCTAGGGCCAATAGCCTAGTACCAACCTATGAACCTATAAATTCTTTTTTTTATGAGACCCATTGCTCCTACTACTACTGGAACTGTCTGGGTTATCCTTCTTCCACACTGCCCTCATTTCTGCCTACAAATCCTGGTATTTTATGACTTTGTATCTCTCTGCACACAAGATAATATAATCATTTTGTAATGTTTGTACCTCCTTCTTAAACTTCACTCAAGGGTGTTTGGGATCTGTTGTCAATTTTTTGGATGTAAAGATGACTGTGGATGTGGATCTTGGCATCTTTCACAGTAACATTTTTAGGAAAGCCACTTTTTTAACAACTATCTTGCTTCCAATAGCCAACACCCCGAGTTTATGAAGAAAAGTGTCATCAGGGGTCAGTTTATTAGAATTAGCAGTCTAATCAATACAGATGTGAATTTTCATAATGAAGTTTTGTATGTGACACAAATGTTTATGGAAAAAAGTTATACTGCCCCCTTGTTCTTGACAAAGTCAAAAGTCTGAGAAGTTCAAAATATCTTCCAATTTTATTTAGTGGTTTTCCTCACTTAATGTCAATGCACAGGGTACAGAAGAAGCAGATAGTTTTATGTTTATGGGGATCTCTTTGCCCATTTCATTTGATGCTCACAGCACAAGGAAGATTGTTAATGGAAACTGGAAAATCATTTTGGTTAATAGGAACCTCAGTGAAGTTCTTGTTGTGACACCTACCTTTTGTTTCAAAAAGAATTATGATCTCTAAAACTGAACATATTCCTGTCATTAATGATATCAGTAAAAGGGGTATGTTTTGCTGTAATGGATGTAAGTAAGCAAGGCAGGTTTATCACTGAAGGTTCTAATGCTGTTCTGAAGCACAACAGTTTAAAGACAAGGGCTAAAGACAGGCTTTCTTGTTACTCAACAATAGTAGTATATCTGCCATCTGTGATTACTGTCATTGTTTTTATATAGGGAAAACCATTAAGAAGTTAAGCACACATATTTCTGAACATCTTTTGGCTATCAAAAATAAAGATGTCTTGAATGCTCTGGCCAAGCATGCACTAACTTGTGCTGATTTTAGGAAGTTTTTATTTTTTTGCAGTCAATTCTGTCTCTCCCAGTCCTTATACTGGTGATTTTAAAAACTACTCAGAGGTCAAAGAACTCAACTGGCAGATTTATTTTATAGGCCAATGGAGTACCAGGTCTTAATGAATGTACTATTAAGTGCCTTTCAAAGATGTGATTTTTATATATATATATATATATATATATATATATATATATATATATATATATATATATTGGTTAGTTGTTTCATAATATAGGGGGAATTTTGATATATTTATGGGTGTTTTGCTTTAAGTAATTCATTTTAATTAATTGAAGTTTAATCACGACTTGAATTGAAAATTTACATAAAATGACTTTTTTACTGCACTAAAGTTCTGAGGAAGTTCTAATTAAAGAAGGAAAGTGCTAAACTTTACATTTGTGCAGTGGTCTACTTTATTTCATCAGTTGGCTCATATTTATTTTCTTTTCAGCTATCAATCAGTGTGTGTTGCGGCTCGGTTTGACAGTTTCTGTTTTTAAATCTTTTTCAGCTTTCTTAGTTGCACCTATAGTCGCTGTTTTTTGCTCAGTTCTTACTCAGGGCTATATCTTTTTGTAATGATGTTAATTGCTTTTAGCCAGAAGTTAGGTACTGCAGCTAGGCCTGAGATTTTCCAATTAGTCGCTTTTCTTAATTTTGTTTCAGTTTCTCTGGCTATTAC
>NC_056748.1:443665964-443737158 GCF_019279795.1 Protopterus annectens
TCAGAGTGAGTTCAAAATGTTCAGACAACATGCAAACACTTCCTCAAAAGTCCATAAGATCTTTAAAGTCAGCAGAACAAAATACTGACAAATATAATCTGGTTAGCAAAGAGTTAAAGTAACAGCAGTTAACTAAGCTGATAAATAACTTACGACGTACTATTCTACATTTAGAAAATGGTTACGTGTACACAGCACAAACTTTCATTCAGTTAAAGTACAGGACTTAAACAGTGATTTTAAAACCATTTTATATAACAAAACAGTTCTAGGGTATTGAAATCAAATGAAGGTAGTTAAGCACAGTGAAGACATGACGTCACAAGACTGACATACATGTATTTTCTTTTCACCTAAAGCGCAGCAACACGCAGACAACAGCAAATGTAAATCATGTAAACATATCTGTTTTAAGCATGTGTTAGTTAAGCCAACAATATTCTGTAATCGCATGACAGCATAAAAAACAACACAAACTCCAGCAAAAACAGTATTCAAAAGCAATATTATGCATAGTTAGGCAAGTTAATCTTTATTACAACTGCATTCTAATATCAAGTTGCAAGTTTATTAACGAATGACTGAAGGTACGAGCAAGTGCTAAAGGAGTTATGGGTTAAGCGTCTGGAATGCACAAAAAGAAAAAAAGTTAGTAATGTGAGGTCAAATCATTCCAGGCTGGAATGGGTAGTTACAAGGAATGTTGCACAAGATAAAATGTTACTGGTACTGAAATTTATAAGATCAAGAAAACAAGACTGATTGCCAGGCCAAATGGCTTACATTTTTCTAAAACATTATTAAGTATTCACATGCAGCATTAAGCAAAAAAGAACAAAAGTCTGCAAGTAAATACTACGCTGAGAACAGCCAGTACATAGACTATGGTATGCAGTTAAAATAAATTATGTAGGCGCCTTTACAAAAAGGGAGGGTACAAATAGCTAGTAGTAACAGTAAACGTCTTTTAAAAATAAGTGAAAGCAATTCTTATTACAACTTTGACAGTACAGGCAACAGCAACAGCAAAAGCTTTATAAAAATATTTTCTGTTTTTGAAAATAGCCAAAAAATAAGCAAATGTGTAAGACCAAAGTGTCACAGTCTAGGTAACAGCCAAAGGGCAAACATACATTCAATTCTCACGGCATAAAACAAACAATACTGCAATAAAATGATGCACACTACAGGGAGAAGGGCATGCTTTCAATTTTACACTAACTGTGTAAACAGTACTGCAAAAGTTATGTAATACGCAGGCTTCAGTTTAATGCTAAGTTTGTAAACTGGACTGAGTGTAAATTACAGCCATGTATATACAAATACAAAAACAATCTCTACAAGCAAGTGTATTCTGTACAGTACATACTAAATGGTTTATCTATGTAAATAAAGTAACAAGTCAAAGCTTCACATTTGTGATGTACGAGTTTTTTTTTCCAAAAAACAAGACTGCAATGCCTTTGTAATAACATACTCAAGCATTGTCAATAAATTACTTTGTAGAACATCACTGTATAAAGTCATATTCAGATTCATCCAGTTCTAATAGTAATGGTTGTCATCATTGTGTTGACAATATTAAAACTGTGTTAATAGCAATATAAATTAACTAAAAAGTACATACTAATATAGACAGTTAAAAAACAGAGGGAATGTACACAGTGATAGATATGTTTAAAAATGTATAAATGAATGTGCACATTTGCTAGTTAGATGCATATACACATCTGTTGCTATAATATATGTATAAATAATATAGTTAGTTAAAAATACGTATTTCTGTTTGCTAGCATATATATATATTCTGCTACAGCTTGAGACAATCTGAATGTTCACTGTCTGGAACATGCATCAAGGACTATAGATAAAAATGCAGCTGCGAGACAAGGCACGCAGCATTCAAAACAGACATCTGCATTTCATTTGCA
Organism: Protopterus annectens; assembly: GCF_019279795.1. Lineage (NCBI taxonomy): Eukaryota > Metazoa > Chordata > Ceratodontiformes > Protopteridae > Protopterus > Protopterus annectens. Next base: position 443,667,896 of record NC_056748.1, read on the forward strand.
TCATTCTGAACATCAAAACAGAGGGAATTACAATATTTCACATATAAAACTTTGTTAAAAAAATGCTACACAAAACAATTTCAGTTGTAAAAAGCATACGGCATGTACCTTTGGGAGAATAACATTTAACACAAATATAACAGCATGGTTAGGTCAGGCATACATAAACGTAGAGAAAAGAATCAAAGCCTGACAAAAATTTCAATAAACATCTCTCTCTATTAGATGCTGTACATTACCTCAAAAGTGTAACAAAAATGTCACAGTGTGTAGACAATAACACAAAAGTAAGAATAAACTCAACAGGGAAAAAGGGTATGATTTCTATTTGTAAACGACACAGTAATACAAGAAAAGGACCATGGGTTAAAATACTTACCATTATGGGTAACAGGCCAGTACGTCATACAGATTAAATGGTAAAAATACCATCCATTTGTACTATGAAAGGACAATACCAAAAAAAAAACAACATTGCACTTCAATATTACATTTCCAAGTTTTAAAGATACCAAATGCAAATTTAAAAGAGCTTGGTATAAAAACTAGTAAAACAAGATATTTCACAGATTGTACATTTACAAGCACAAGAGAATCCTACTATCTGCCAAGTCATTACAAGTATCTTTCATAGACAGATTACAATTTAGTATAAATGGACAGTATTGCCTTCAAATTTCAAAATGTTTGTTAAAGTGGCACCACAGTCTGTATGTGTGGTTTCAAATAACCCAGTGTTAATAATAAAAGACAAAAACAGAAGCTGACACTGCCCATAATTGGTGGGACATATTTAGAGGATGGTCATCATCTGGGACCAAATTGCTAAATTACATCCTGTGTTAATAGTTTTAGGAGTCATAATAATAATAACAGCTTACAATAGTTTATATGCTGCAGGTTAAGGAGAGTTGCAATAACTCTATGATTGTAAATATAACTGATGTAAATAATGATGCTAAGGGAACAAATGCAGTCTTTTCTTTAACTGAAGTTTAGTCCATTCCTCAAACAAATTAAAAAAACGGGGAACTGAAAGAATACTCTGTTCCATATTGTATATACTGTCTTTTCAAACTACTGCTAGCATGATTATTAGCTTGAATAAAAGCTGCAAGAATGTTATGAAATATAAAAGGTTAATTTAGAAGTAGTATAAATGCAAAAAAAAAAAAATAGTAAGTGTGCTGGCAAGCATATATAGCTTAGTTAGATTGTTTGGTATCCATGTAAATGAATGTTAATGAGAAACAATGTCTGTAAAAATAATTGCGCAGATGGCAGCTGGAAGGACATCAATGAAGTAAAGAGATGTAACACCAAGCAAGATAAAGTTGGAACATCAGATAGTGCTAGAACACCACGTTTCAGATAACTGAGTTTCCTTGGACCAAAGAGCTTAAATCAAGGACAAATCAAAAATTAGAAGAACAAAGAAAAACTGTTATACAAAGAAAGAACTGTTTTACATCAGACTTTGAGAAAAATACCAGACCTTCTGGTATAAATGTGACTGTGCATAAACAAGCTTTGGGGTATTTGCCATAGAGATCTGACAGCATCTGTGTTACATGCTTGTAAATCTGAAAAGAAAAATGTGAAAGTAAAGCGTATTAACTGAAACAGTTATCTTCGTGTATTGTACTCAGTACAATACAGTAATAAGACTAGTTGATCACAATAAATAGTTAAATGAACTGCGGTATGCATGCATGTAAATGCAGCTAACAGCAAGAAACCAACAGAAGGCAGTATAGAATTCTTCAGATACAACATCTATTTGATAAATCTGGACGTTTGAACAATCAACCCTGCACTTCTGACTGTGAACCAAAGCATGGTCCACTAAACACGTCACTTTTATATACATACATACACACACACACACACACACATATATATATATATATACACACACACACACACATTTATATTTATACATGTTCTTATCCAAAGCTTGTGGTACTGATTCTCGTTCAGAACTAACTAATGCTAGCTGCAACAAAGTGCCATGCACTAATTTTTCAGATAAGTACACAGACACACATTGTTTCTGATAAAAAAAAAAAAAAAAAAAAAAAAAGAAAATTCCCTACTTTGTGAAATTTCTAGTCTTTCCTCTCACTTCAACTACAACTTGAGAGACACCAATGGTTGCAAAAGAAGCACACTCCATTTGGACAACCACATTTTGATGGGAATAAAGGATGATAAATTCATTACTTTAGGATGGTAAAATACTTTTTATGTATGAATCTATTTTACCAGGGTGTCAATCACTTTATAGTTGCAAACTTAAAATTCTATATCCTGCTTTATGATTTTTCACACGATAATATTACTTCATATCTCTGAGGTGAAAGCACTTAAATCTCACTTCAACACAAATCATGACCAGAACTCAGGAATAAGAGTCTTTTTGAGTCTTGAAACATTTTGAACTTGTTGAAACTTGAGTGTAAACAATTTACTTAGCTCATGTAAAAACATTCATAAAACAAATGTAATACAGAAGGCACTCATTCAGATTCACTTAAAATGTTAAAATATTGATAATTTTTACAATTTCATCTGCCCATACCGTGTATTTTTCTTGCCTTAAGTCTGCATCCAGGAGTCTCAGGTACTGTAGAGTGACATTACTTAGGGACATCCTACAACTGGAACAATAAAAAAAGAACACAATCATCAAATAAATAAGGAAGACTTCCAAGAGAAGATGATTTAGACTGTTCACATCCTGGTAATAAAATTCCCATAACATTTCTAAAACATTCATATGCTAAGCATATGCTCAGTGAGTGTGTTACTTCAAACTGAGAGCTGATGCTAGAAAAGTAATACAAGCTGCTGCACATTACAGTACTTTATTAGCTTCCTTAGTCGATAATTTGTCGTATGTTAATATGTTAAATTGGGTATCAAGGCTTCTAAATGTACCCATTTCTACCAAAACGTGGGCCACAAAGGCAAAGAAGCATGTGTAAATATAACTGCGTGTGTGCGTGTGTGTGTGTGTACGTCAATATACCTCTGATGACTTCAGAGAAAGGGTAAAACACTCATCAAAAAAGTGAACCAGAACATAGGTAAATCCAGACACAGACCAAATGTATTTATTAAGAAATAAGAAATCACTGGAAACCAGGGTGGAGTAAATGCACTTTAAAATCCTTTTAATACCACAAGTAATTTCAGGTACGCTTTTAATATCTACAAGTAAATTTCAGGTACACAAGCATAAAATTTTCGGCCAGAGGGCTTCCTCAGGCATATTAAAACAACTTACATTGACTCATGGATGGCTTAAATAGTGTAAAAAAGTCACATGCACAAATCAACTGAGTTAAAATTAAAGGAACAGTACGGTCTTAAAAACATTATATGTAATAAGTATAAAACTTAAAGGCTTGTAAAAATGGGTATAAAAAAAAACTGTATAACGTTTACAAAGAGGCAGCTGGTTTACAGATGAAATATACATATATTGCTGCAACAAACATATTTACACAGACCCGTGCTGGATTATGACTACAGGTTTAAGAGGGGCAATACCATTTAGCCCTAGCATAATATGTGCCTTAAACCTCAAAACTCCAGTTCAGTTCTGCTCTCTCAATTCTGAGAACAATGCTTTCACCTCTTATGTTTTCAGACGCAACTTCTAAAATCAGGAATTTAAAATTGTGGTTAGGTAGATCCCTTCTCCAGCTTATGTTTGCGTAAGGCATTAGCAACTACTTCTCTATTAAGTTCTGAGACATGACTGGATATGTGGTCTTTAAGCCTCTGGTTTGTTTCACTTTATATAAAAGAAAGTGCAGTGACCGCATGTTGCCAGATATACCAGGTTACAATTACCATAGGCTCTAATTTCAAAATTTGTGGCTATTACAAGATGTGTAATAATTTTCCTAGTGACAATGTACTTACAGAATACATAATTGCCACATTTATAAATGCCTTTTTTGCCTTAAGTTGGATGTAAACCACAATCTAGCATGTTCTGTATAGCATAATACACTTACTAAGTTCCCGTGTCTGTTTATGTGAAAACAGGAGTTGTAAAGTGATGTAATTACTAAGTGATTGAACATCCTGTTATATGTGTCAGGGTTTACGGATTACATTTTCAGTTGCTAAAGAGTTCCTATTACAAGTCAAGGTACATCGAAGTTTCAGTTTAGTGGCAGTATGGATATCATGCTCTGTGTGTCTATCTACTTGGTTAGAGAAAATAGATGCATCAACTGTATTTCTTTTCTTTTTAATGTCCTCACATATCTGCTGGAGTTCTTGCTTGTTGTAACTTCTAAGGGCCAAGTCTTCAACAGCAATTTTTATCTGTTGTAACATATTTTTGTCTTGAGTATTTAATCTAGCTATTCTCAAGAACTGGTTATTCACTACATTCTTGAAAATGAAATGAGGATGCAGCCTGTTTCTATGTAAAGTGTTGCTACATTTAATAGGTTTCTTGTATAAACAAGCATTAAGAATACCATTCTCATCTTTAGTGATGGTAATATCTAAAAAGTCAATGTTCGAGGAAGAGAAACATTTCTTAAATTTTAAAAAATCACATGTATTAGATTTATAATCATAAAACAAATCAAAGGTAGTGTTGTTCCCTTCCCAAACAATAAACACCTCATCCATAAATCATTTGTAAAAATGTTCTCATGAAAAGGTTTGTTAGCTGATAAAATGGGCTGGTGTTCCCACATATACATTACAATGTTGGCAAATATGTTGGCTACACGGGTGCCCATAGCAACTCTGTGCTTGTTTATAGAATTGTCATTGGAACAGGAAACCACTCTTCTCAAGAACTAAAAGCAGGATGTTACATAAAGCAACAAAGAATGATTGCTCACATTCTGTTTGTTCCAATAAAAAATATCTTACACTAAGTATCCCTATATCTGAGGGGATGACAGTGAATAAAAAGCAAAGTGACAGTTGGTGAGACTTCTGCCAGCTGCCCACCCATATAAAGTTTGTAAAAAAATCAGTGGTATCTTGCAGAATTGTACTTGTGTTTAAAATCAACTCTAAGCTGTGCCTCTAGGTATTTTGAAGCTGGTTCGGCTGCCCAGACTCTACCTCCTACGATGGGCCTCATGGGCAGAATTGTGATGGACTTGTGGATCTTGGGAACTCCATAACATTTGGTACCTTAGGATTTTTAACTAATAAACAGTCAAGCAATTCCTTGTCTATCTTATTGTCACTAAGTAGGTTAACTAAACTCTTAGAAACATGGCTAACAAGTTTTGTGTTTAGTAATTTTAACATACTCAGTGGACAACATTTTATGCATGGCTTGTATATAAAAAGTAGTGTCCATCACCACTACATCCCACCCTTGTCTGCAGGTTTTATAACTATGTTAGCATTAGTAATTAAGCTTCTGAGTGCTACATGTTCTAACTTTGTGACTGTAAAAAGTTCATTTCATATACTGAGTAAATAACTCAAATGTTTCTATTGTACTTTCAAAAAATATCAGCACATCATTACCATATGGCATAAACATGCTACGTCTTTTAAAAGCAGTGTGTATTAAATCAGCAGGTATAGTCGAAGTGTACTAAAGTTCAAACAAAATATTTAAATTCAGATACTGTGGTAGAAGTGTCCATAGTTTGTGAAGGTATAAAAGTAAGCCCTTTGCTTAAGACTGACAGTTCCTGCTCAGTTAAAAACAGTACTTGAGAGATTAAAAACTATGTTTAGACCTGCATTTGGCTCTGTGTGCGGGGAATGTTCCATGTCCACTTTTGCTTGGTAGTGCTGTCTCTCTGAGGGTGTTGGGGTGGTAGTGGAGCAGGTTTGTCTGACAAAAAAGGAAGGTCAACAAAGTCCAGGGCTCCAAGACTGTTGGTGTCTAATCTAGGCCGTTGTGAATCGGATGTGCGCCGACTAACAGGAAGAGGAGGGGCTCCAGACTCTGTAGTGGCGTGTATTCCACTGAGGAGTGAGGTCTTTGATTGGAGGCGAAGTACCTCTCCTCTCAGAAACATTTTGCAAAGTTTAGATGGAACTACAGATGACTAACTTCTCCAATATGAAAAATGGAAATTGCTGCAAGCTGAGTAGCTGGCTCCACCCTGAAAGACAGAAGCCAAAAAATCCAAAAACTTTCAGAATGGGAGCAGTAAAATGACTTATCTGTTCTTCTGGGCCCAAAAAGGAAACCTCTGCCATTTGCTCTTGTAGATTTTACTAGCAGAGGACTTATGAGTGGAGACCAAAACTTTACGGACCAGGGATGAAAGTCTGGAATGTCTTGCCATCACTGGAATTGGAGAAACCATGCGATTAATTTCAGTCCTTGGAGATCCTGGTGAGTATGCCCTGATGGGTAAAATAGTAGATCCGGAGCTGGGTCGAGAGTCATTGGAGGGCAAATTAGATGAGACCAAAGAAAAGGTAAACCAGACCGGATGAGGCGAGAAGGGGACAATGAGGATGACTTTGCTCTTCAACATGTATGCTTTTTGCAGAAATTTGGGGATTAGAGGGACTGGAGAGAAAGTGTAAGGAAGACAAAGGGACCAGCCATGAACTAGACCATCACTTGATGACTGACCCTGTGGAGGGATCAGGGCAAAAAAATTGCTGCGCTTGTTGTTGAAAGGAGACGCAAACAGATTGCAGCAGAGTTGATCCCATTTGCAGAAAACCATGTTTGCCATTGCTTGATTGATTCAGGTACCACTTGTGAGGCATCAGAAGAACTTTGCTGAGCCTGTCCATGAGGATGATGGACTCCCTAGAATGTGTGTTGCGATAAGAAAATGGTTGGTAGAGACTGCCCATTCCTATACCCTCATCATCCTCAACACAATGGGTAAGAGCTGGTTCCCCCTTGTTTGTTGATGTACCAGACCACAGACATACTGTCTGACTGTAATGCAATCGTTCCCAGAGAAAGAGAGCTGTATAGGGCTTGCAACACTAGAAGAACCACTCTCATCTCCAGGACGTTGATATGCAATTTGGTCTTTTGGGGGAGTCCACGTGTCTTGGATCATCTGACCTAGATAATGCCTCCCACCCTGTCTGGGAAGTGTCCGTAGTTAGTGTGGCTGTGGCAGGAGGGAGAACAGAGGGCCATACCTGTATGAACTCTGGGGAATGAAGCCACCAAAGAAGGGAGTCTCTGCATACTCGTGAAAGTTTGCACTGAAAATTTAAGGGGTGCCTGTGTAGCAAATATTGGACTGCTAGAGTCCATTGCAAGACTCTCATGTGTAGGAGTGCTATGGGTAATAATGTTATCGTGGCTACCATGGATCCCAAAATCTTGAGTACTAGATTCATCGTGGGAGCAGGGATAGCTAGAATATGTTTCACATGAGATCACAAAGTTGTGATCCTGTCACAAGTAAGGCAGACCCTTGTTGAAATCATGTCCACACCTGAACCAATTAAATATATGGTTTTTAATGGCTGCAACTGGGATTTCTGAGTAGTGATAATTATGCCTAGAGAGAGGGCTAGCTGTAAAGTACAGTTGTGTACACTTAGTATAAATGTAGATGTTCGAGTATATTCACTGTTGCAGTCATCACATTTGGGTTATCCTTGCCAGGGTAGCCCTCGGAGGGCCTGAATACCAGAGGCTTAGTATTTTGGTGTCGGTTGCTGTCGCTTCAGGACTGACGTTGAGCTGTCAGTAGTATAATGTAAGGCAGCTGACGCCATTACATCAGTTTTTCATGCCTTAACCTGTCAGGAGCCCCCAAGCAGGAGCTAGGTTTTGGTGGAGGAACCCCACCAGTAGAAAGTAAATACTAATATGCCCCTTGTAAGGAAAGAGAAGAAAAAGGGGGATGGAGGGAGGGAAACCACAACTGCAACAGTGAATACACTCAAACATCTACACTTATTTTAATTTCTCCAAGTCTTTTGGGTTTCTAATACCATGACGGGAATGGACACCATTCCTAAGTCAAAGTACGATTAAAGTTCATGAAATTAGTATTGTTTCATTCTTTGGTGTTAGCGAAAGTGCTCTTCGTAGCACCCGCAATGTGCCCAGTAATGACTCCTCCTGCAATTCGTACGGTGTTACATGAATTGGTAACATATCTAAATACGATCTTAAATTCTTTTTTATAAGACCATTTGCTCCAAATACTATTGGAACAGCCTGGGTATCTTTCTTCCACATGGCTCTCGTTCCTGCCTGCAGATCGAGGTATTTTATGACTTTGCGTCTCTCTGTAAGCAAGACACTGTAGTCACTAGGCATGGTGATTTCAATGATCAATGCTACTTTTGTCTTCTTTTCTTGGACCACTATATCCAGTTTTCTAGCATCTATCTTTTGGACTGTTGGTATTGGGTGACCCCGTGTGATGTAAACTTCATCACTTTCTATGATTCTCTGTGGCTCATGTTTCCACTGTTTTTCAGCCACTTCGATACCATAATGTTTGCACTACCTCCAGTGTAACAATCTCACCACGTTATTATGCCCTTCGGTATACAGTCCCTCTGCAATTAGAGAGTCGCAACCAGCAATAAGGTGTGTGACTGTTTCCAATTCGGCTCCACAAAACCTACATATGTCTATTTCTCCCACATGTTCAATGGACTTAGTAAACCAGCGTGTATGTAGTCCACTGGTCTTGGGCTGCCAATATTAACCTTTCATTTCTTAATGTAAATTCATCTCTCCTTAACCATTCCCTGCGTTCATTCTTGATCAACATGAGGCTCTCCCAGACGTTTTCTATACTTGCAACTATATTTATATTTTTTCCACATTTCTTGCCTTCTCACCTGGTCCTTTACCTTATATTCTTTCTTTTGTTTTTTGGCACATCCAGTTGCTGCCTGGTTTTTATCCACTTCTGGTTTGATTTCCACTCCTGCTTGACATCGATATGCTTCTGCTAAATTAAGCAGAGATGTCATCTTAGATTTATTCTCATGTTTCAAACTTTCACCACATTTGGATCTTGTGAGGTCAGTAGATATGTGTTAAGCCCAACGGTTGCAGATCTATACATGTAATCAATTTCATGGAGGCCCATACCTCCTTCAGAATGGGGAATATATAATCTTGGTATACACTGATTTTTATAAATCATTTGATGAGCATGAAGCATCCTTCTTGTTTTAATACCCAGTCTATCCAACACTTTTTGGAGCCAGTCAATCACTACAAAACTATAAGTTAGGACAGGAAGAGCAAATTGATTTATAGCTTGGATCTTGTTCCTAGGTGTCAATGCAGTTTTCAGGATTAATTTAGGTCTTCTAAGGTATTCCTTACTAAGGTTTATTCACATTTGTTCAAGTTTTATTGCTAATCCTTCATCAATTCCCAAATATTTATACACTCCCTCTTGCTCAAGCTCTTTTATATCACATTCTTGTCCCAAACTAATTTTCTTGGTGCTGCAGTTTTCCTTTCTTAAAGGCTGCTTTTGCACATGTATCAAGACCAAATGACATTCCAATATCATCTGAAAACGTTTTGACAACCTGCAGCTGTGCTTTCAGTTCCTCATCTGATGAGCTATACAGTTTTACATCATCAAAAAAGAGAAGATGAGAAGTCACTAGACTTTGCTGTTTTCTAGAAGCCAAATTGTAGCCATGACCTAAGCTGTTAAGTAAACAGCTTAATGGATTAATGGTAAGGCAAGATAGCAACAGTGACAGGGAGTCGCTCTTGAATATCCCCCTTTGGATTTTTATCCCTGGGATAATAATCTGTCCATTATCATGGCTTAATTGCAAAGTAGTCTGCCACTGTTTCATGGTTACTGTAATGTAATCAATCAGTGTAGGATGTACCTTATACATTTTTAAGCACTCTTATCCATGAATGTGGGATACTATCAAATGCTTTTTTATAGTCAATCCATGCCATACTTAGATTCTTCCCTTTCTTACAGTTCTCAACTATAACTTTATTTAAAAACAAATGATCCTTTGTTCCATATGACTTTCTTTTATTGCCTTTTTGTTCTACTACCATAACAGAGTTTTCTTCTAAACGACTATAAACTCTGTCGGCGTCAATCCCCATGTATAGCTTATACGTTGTCGGAAGACAAGTTATTGGTCTATAATTTTCAGGGTAGCTTACAGGTTCACTCTTAAGTAAGAGCATTTTTTTCCTGTTGTTAACCAGTGCGGTGTCTGCTCGGGGTGTGCATATAAATAGTTCTTACTCATGGCTAGATCCTCGTGTAAAGAAGTTAATACTTTAAGCCAAAAGTTAGGTACTGCATCTGGACCTGGGGTTTTCCAATTAGAGGCTTTTCTCAACTTTGTGTCAGTCTCTCTGGCTGTTTCATCCTATTTTATATCCTGTACCTTTAAACCTCTTATTCTTTCTTTTTCTTCTTCTATCCATTTAGCATCTTTGTTATGTTCCACAGGACCTTCATAGATACTTCTCCAAAATGTATCTACTTCCTCTTTTTTGGGCGGTCTATCAATTCTTTTTACCTTATTTCCCAATTCTCTATAAAACTTTTTTGCATTATCAGTAAATTGCTTATTTTGTGCTTTTCCCTTATATTTATCTTCATATCTTCTGAGTCTTTCTGCCTGTTTGGAAATTTTTAGTTTGTTATCCCCAACAGTGCATAATAGATCCTGGTCTGTTCTAAAACTGCACATTGATTTTATCACATCTATCTTTCTTAATATTTTTGTTGATCTGTTCCCTCTTCTATAATCTTCTAACAATGAGACTTCTTGTTTTAGCTGCTTTATAGTTCTCTATTCAATATTTCCATGATGGTACTCGCTTTCGACCCCTCCTTTTCCCCCGCTACCCTATGTTCCTGTGGTAGACTTATCAGTTATTAATTTAGCAGCACAGTAATATTTACTTCTGTTATATCACATGGCTCTCTATGGACAGTCCTAATTACTGTGTTCATTTGTTTTATCAAGCTTCTGACTTTTGGAGTTTTATTAACCTTCTGCAGTCTATTTCTCTCATTGATCTTGATATATCTATCTTTGTCTATTAAATCAAGCAACTCTTCTCTTAACTCCTTTTCTTCCATACTGAGGGCACATCCCTTGTTGTCCATTTCCTGCGGGCATTCTATAGAAAGTTCTATAACATCTTCCTGTGGCACATTCTCTTCAGTTTCATCCTGTGTCATCTGTTGTTCTGATATATGGGAACTCACTGGCCTATCACTCCTCAACATTGACTGCATCAGTTTCCACAGTTTCCCGTTCCTTTCATTCCTGTCTAGCTTCAAGTGAACATTACACTGGTTTCCTTAGAAGTCTCCAAAATATCTTGATATGGCACCTGGCCTGTTGCTTCCTGTTCCACTGGTTTCCCCTTAATCTGGATATCCATTGCTCTATCCTGTTGTGGTGCTTTCTGCATTTGATTTTCTACATGGAATCCTTCTCTTTGCAGCTGTTCCATTACCTCAATTTCAATTTCTTTGACTTCTCCATTACTAATCTCTTTTTCTACTTTTCCTCTTAGTCTTATTTTTTGTATTGTAAACTTTTCCATATCCGGATTCCTTTGCCTATATTTTTCTTCAAATATCTTTGGTGCTGCTCTTTTTGTATTAGTTTTGCTTTCTCCTTTGCGTAAATAGTACACCATATTAAATCTTTTTCCTTTCTCCTGTCCATATTCCTTCTTCACGTCTCCCGATCTTCTTGCTTTTCCTTATTCCGTGGACTCACTCCATCAGGCTGTGATGTAGTCTGTTTTAGACCTTCTACATCAATTCCTTCACTTTGCAGGCACTCCATAACTTCCAATTCTATTTCTTTAACTTCTACTTTACTAAGGGCCTTTTCTACATTAAATCTTTGTGCTTTTACACTTATGGTAAGTGTACACAACTGTACTAGGTTCTTCATGTTTCACTGTTGCAGTCATCACATTTGGGTTAGGGCTAGGACAAGACTGCAGAGGCAAACCCTGCCCTGGATTTGGAGAAGAGAGGCAAGTGGTAATGTTTGATAAAACTGTGAACTGATGTCCAGATGGCAGCCTCCAGGATGTCCCCTGGTGGAGACTCCTCTGAGGAAAGCTGCAGAGGTGGAAGCTGCTCTGGTGGAGTGAGTCCTGACCCCCTTGGGGGAGGATTTCCATGTTGTTTAAAGAATAAATGGATGCAGTATGCTATCCATTTGGAAATGGTTTGTTTGGAGATGGCTTTGCCTTCTGCCCCGGTGGCAAAGCTAACCAGCAAATTGTTCAGACTTTCTGAAGGATTTAGTCCTGTCTAGATAGAATCTGAGCTGTCTGTGCACATCTACAGAGTGCAGGATCCCCCCCCCCCCATTCTGTGGATTAGGAAAAAAGGTGGGCAAATGAATGGATTGGTTGAGAGCCACACTGAACACCACCTTGGGCATGAAGGATGGGATTAGTTCTGAGGGATACCATATCAGCATGGAAGATGAAGGGGTTCCACAGCCATGAGAGCTTGCAGCTCAGAGACTCTTCTGGCTAAAGTGATGGCCAGAAGAAAGCTGTCTTCTAGGTGAGAAATTTTAGCTCTGCAGAAGAAGCTGGTTCGAATGGGGGGCAGGGTGAGCTTTTCCAACACAATGTTAAGTTCCCAAGGTGGGATTGGTACTCTTCTGGGTGGCCACAAGTTGCTAGCCCCTCTCAGGAACTGTTTGATCAAGGGGTGTGAGAAAAGGAGCTGCTGAGTGAGGAAATGAGCAGAGATAGCAGAGGCATGAATTTTTATAGGGAAAAAGACAGGCCACTGTGTAGCAGGCCAGCTAAGTAAGCCTGGATGACAGGGAGGGAGGGCTGTGCCATATTGGCTCCCTTAGCCTGAATCCAGGTGCAGAACCTTTTCCACAAGAGGTTTGGAATCTGAAGAAATGCCATGGTGGTAGTGGGGACAGGCTGCGCAGCAGTGGTGGTGGCAGTGGCGACAGGCTGCTCAGCAAAAGGTACCACTGCTGGTGAGGCCAGTCTGGAGCTATAAGAATTGCTCTTGGTTTTTCTTTCTTTATTTTGAGCAGTATTCTGGATATGAGAGGTAGTGGAGGAAAGGCATACACTGACAGATTGACCCAGGGGAAGGACAGGGCATCTGCTTTCCAAGCCATGCAGTGATGCTCCTTGGTGCAGAATTTGCTGAATTGATGGCTGATGTGGGAGGTAAAGAGGTCGAACTTTAGGGTGCCCCAAGAGTTATTAGGGTGAAGGTTCTTCTGTTGAGCTGCCACTCGTGTGGGTCCAGAAGATTTCTGCTTAACTGGGCTGCCAGAGAGTCGAGAGAAATTGGCAGGAATTGTGCTAACAGGTGGAGTTGCATGGTAGAGGCTGTGTGCCAAAGGGTCATGGCCAGCCTGCAAAGAGGGTAGGAGTGAGTCCCTCCCTGCTTGCTGATATACCACATCACAGTGGTGTTGTCTGTTTTGATGAGGAGAGCCCCTGGGGAGAGAAGGGGCTTGAAAGCTATCAAGGCGTGCTGGACAGCCATCATCTCATTTTGGCTGATGTGCAGAGGTATTTGTTGTGGGCTCCACTGGCCCTGTGGGCACCTGCTGTCCAGGGGTGCACCCCATGCATAGTCTAATGAATCTGTGGTGAGGGTCTGGGCTGCAGGGGTGGGGGTGGTGAGAAAGGTAGGCCCTTGTTGTGGGAGCATGTTAATGCACACCAAAGAAAATATTTTCTGAGGCAAGGAATGATGGGTATAAGAGTCTCAAGGTCTTGAGAGTGTTGGCACCAAAGGCTCTTTAGGTACCATTGAAGTTTCCTCATATGCAGTCTGGCATACGGAATGAGTAGTATGCAAGATGCCATGAACGCCAGAGCCTGCAGGATCTTCCTTGCAGATAACTGGGGTCTGGTGGCTAGTTGTGAGAAGTAGATTGTCAGGAAAATTTGCTTTTCTGGTGTAAGGAATGCCATCTGTCCAGGCTTACTCCCAGGAATATAATCCTTTGGGTGGGCACCTGTTTGGATTCCTTTTCGTTGATGGTGTACCCTAGGGAGGTTAGTAGGGACTTTACAAAGGCCAGGTGCTTGAGCAGCTTATCCTGTCTGCCTGAATTAGGCAGTCATTTTGTCTGCAAAAGGCAATGGTCAGAGCAAGACATTTTGTGAAAACTCTGGGAGCAGCAGATAAGCCAAAGGGAAGCACAGAGAACTGAAAGTGCTGAGATCCTGCCCTGAAACGGAGATATTTCCTGCATGATTCCCTGACAGAAATGTGGAAGTAGGCCTCTATTAGATCTAGAGTGGCTAGCCAAGCATCCTTGGAGAGCATGGGTAAGCAGCTGGTGGAGGGTGAGCATTCTGAATTTTGGGATCACCAGGAAGGTGTTTAGAATGGACAGATTGAGGATGGGATGTCAGGTGCCCTCTTTTCTGGGTACCTTGGCCTATCTGCTCTGCAGGAACGTGTTCTACTGCCCTCATAGAGAGCAGGAAAAGGAGTTGCTTTTGAGCCTCTGCCCACTGGTTTGGAGGTAGATCTGGGAACTCTTTTGGGGTTGGAAGAGTGTGGAAAGAAAATTTGTTTCCCTGGAACACTATGTTGAAAACTCAGCGGTTGTTGGTAATGGTGGGCCAGGTGCTTGCATGAAAGGAGAGAGTGGGAAAAGGGATGGGGTGGGGGAGGTGAGCCATTGTGAGTTCTTACCATAAGGGGGTGACTTAGAACTCCCTGGTTTTGAAGTGGAGGTAGTCCACTGCTTAGATCTCTGCATTCGCTGTGGCTGCTGTCTAGGGAGGGGAGGTCTGGTTCCCCAGGGTCTGGGCTGGTCTGGACTGGCTTAGTGAGAGCAGGAAAGGATCAGTGCTTGGTGGGACAATGCCTGCTGAATCTGGGTGGTTGGACCTGTAAGACATCCTTAACTGTTTGCATAGATTTTGCTTTTTCTTCCATCTTTTTTAAGACCTCTTCTGCCTTAGTGCCAGATAAGTTGTCTTTGTGCAAGGGGGCATCCAGCAATTTAGATTTGACATGGTCTGGCAAGGGCTGTTGCTTAAGCCATGTATGCCTTCTAATGACAGATCCGGTGACTGCTGCCTTGCAAGAAGCTTCTAGGGCGTCAAAACCACAGTGCAAGGTGTGTTTAGTTACTTGACTTGCAGAATGCATCAACTCTTGCAACTCTTTAGATTCTGCACAAGCAGGAAAGGAAGACATTTTCTGTTTGAGGAGTTCCAGGGTATATTGGTGAAATTTTAACACATGGAACTAACAATTTAGTGCCCTGATAGCAAGAGTAGTTGAGGTGTATTTTTTACCCCATCTGTCTAGTGCTCGGGAATTCCTATCTGAGGGGGTGAGATTCTTAGCAGAGGTTGCTTTAATCCCTTTTGGCCCTTGAGAAACTTCTTCAGGGTCAGCAGTAGGATTTTTAAAAAGAAATTTGTGTGAGTCAGGTACTCTATAGTACCTGTATGATTTTCTGGGTGCAGGGGGGAGGGTGTGAGGAGTCAAGCTGGATTCCAGGAAAACATCCTCCACAACATCCAGGACTGTGGGGATGGCCAAGGGTCTGTGCTGTGGAAGATCTAAGAATTTCCTGAGTCTCTTTTTAGACTGAGGGTAGTCCTGACTCTCCCATTGGAAATGCTCCCTTAAGGTGTGAAGGGTTTTCCCCAAAGGAAAAATCCTCTGGGGAAGAGATGAAATCCTCTGCATCAGCATCCTCATAAGTAGAGATGGGTTACATGTGTTCATATTCAGATGCATCTGAGTCCTCTGACTCTTGTTCAGACAAAACAGGGGATAGATCTCTTTTTTTTGTAGGGGGTAGCTTGGCTTCCCCTGATCAGCATGATAAGGTCTTCCACCATTTTAAGCATTTGAGACTGAGGCAAGGAAGCAGGTGCCTGATATTGGGTCGTCGGTTTCTTGGGTGTGGTTTGTACCTTGGGCCTAAGAAACTGGTTGTTTTTGAAAGAACGGTAGTCGCGAAAGATGTCGCTTTTTGGCAGAAATTGGTAGTGCGAAGGACTTCCTTGGAAGCCGGTGCCTGCACAGCAGCTCCAGGCCCATCCAAAGGTAGAGACGACCACAGGATCCTTAGCCGAAGAGTTTGCATACCAGACTCCTAAAGGGTCTTGGTAGTGGCCTGCTAATCCAGAGAAGCTGGCATCAGAGGCTGCGAAAGCCCCTCACTGAGGACTGGAGAACTGATGACTAGCTTAACAGGAGTGTCGTTGGTAGGTTTGGACCAGTGCAGTCTGTCTCTGTCTTTATCTTTTTTCAGAAAATCTACTGTCGGATGGCTTACTGAAGCCATATCTGAGTTCAAGGACTGCAAGCGAAAATATCTAGGCTAGAGTAAGGGCCCGACGACAGATAGTTCTGGAGCTGAACAAAGCACAGAAGTGACAACGGGGGACGTTATGGTCTAGGCTTAAATAAGTGATGCAGTAAGAATGAAAGTCTCAGTGTGGTATTTGCTTTCTACAGGCGAGACAATTGTTAACTTTTTCTGACATCGGTTAGTGCAAGAAAAAAGGATCCCCAACGGGATACTTAGCTTTAGAAGACTTCAGCTTCAATTTGGTAGACGAAGCTCAAGTAGCGGCTGACCGGCGCTCATGCGAACTGCTTCTGCTTCGGGCTCCACTGCAAGAAAGACTGATGTAATGGCATCGGCTGCCTTACTTTATACTACTGATGACCTGACGTCAGTTGAAGCGACAGCAACCGAAGCAGAAATACTAAGCCTCTGGTTTTCGGGCCGGCCAAGGGCTACCCTGGCAGGGATAGCCCAAATGTGATGACTGCAACAGTGAAACACGAAGAACCTCAAATAATCTGTGGCTTGAACAATCAGATGTCTAGCTGACGCAGTTAGGAGATAGTCATCCAGATATGGAAACACATGGAATCCTTACAGCCTGAGATGAACTGTTACAATCGCTATGCATTTGATGAACACCCTGGAGGCTGTGGTGAGACTGAAGGTAAGTGATCTGAATTGGTAGTGGCTGGCTCCCAGCCTGAAATGAAGGTACCATCTGGAGTGCCTGTTCATTTTGATATGGTAGTATGCATCTTTCAGGTCTATAGAGCACATCCAGTCATCCATTCTCAGAAGAGGAGGAATGAAATGGACCGTGACCATCCTGAATTTTGAATTCTTAACAGATTTGTTCATGGATGTCAAGTCCCGGACTGACTGTAGGTCCCCCATCTTTTTTGGTACTAAAAAGAATCTTGAGTACATATCCAAGCCTATTTGGTCAGGCAGGACCGCCTGGATAATTCTATTTTGTAGCAGCTTTACAATTTTTTTAACTGCTTTCCCTCTGATTGGGTCTGATTGGGTGGGACATCAGGGAGGAAAGACTTTGGTTTGGAGTTTCCAAAAAGGGAATAAAGTATCCTCTGGATAGATACAATCCTTAGCACACATTGATCTTTTGTGATAGCTGCCCACGCTTGAGGGTGTAAGGAGAAGTGCTCCTGACCGCCAACAGAGGAGGGCAGTCGGGCCACCATTCAGGAGCACTGGAAGGGTCTGTCCGAGAAGGAATCGTGAGACCCTGTGTCCTGCGGACCCCCTCTGCCCTAGGGGTGGCATCTTCCATTGTAGCTGTTACCCCCTCTGCTTCTGGGGGAAAAGTCTCCCTGAGATTCCTGAAAAGATTTCTTGAACCACGAATTTTCCCCTACGCTGGTTCCTGTAGAAGGACCTTAGTGGGGGTAGAAAAAAAGATTCCGATGGCAGACAAGGTCTTTCCATCTTTCTCAATCCGGGAGAGTGTCTCTCTGACTGTTGGAAAGACCAAGAATGATCCGAAGGGGGCACTGACGAATGACAGCTTAAAAGGTTTACAGAAGTCACACTGCTGCATCCAGGCATTGTGCCTGATGGCAATGGCTGAACCGGTCACCCTAGAGGTGCCCTCTGCAGGGTGGGAGATCAAACTCATGGACATATTAGAGATGGAAAGTAGAGTGGCCATTGTGGAAGAAAAAGTCTTCTGATCCTCACAGTCTTTGGGGTATAATCAGAGAGTTCTTTGACAAGATCGCTTTGCAATCTAGTAAAATGGCATAGGCGTTTAAGTGGCTGAAGCTTAACCTCTCTTGCCAAATCTGTCTATTGTCCTAGACTCCTTGTTAGGCATATGGACAGAGGAGCTTGCCTGAGCCAGCCCCTTCTTACTGGCTGTCACAATCACCATGCCATCTACTGAATCTTATCAGTCCTCTTTGGGATGGGCTCTACAGTGTCCAGTTCCTTTCATGCCCTGGTAGATATTAGGTCAATCAAAGCATCTGCAAGGGGGGCCCCAAGATGTAGATGGGTCAGACCCAAAAGCCAACAGCAGAGTTTCCTCTGGGGTGGGGTTTTGGGCAGACCAACCACCTCTTCGGTGGAGTATCTCTAGGATGTCTGCCAAGGAAACATCCTCAGGTGGAGATCTTGGGGACCCTTCCCCTTCCTTGAAATCACTGCCGGTGGTGAGGGATTCTGGGGGGTGGGGGGTATGTGTCTCATTTTACACCATTTCTTCAGAGAAAACTCCTTGGTATCCCAGGGATGTGTTGGAAGAAAATTGGGGTTCCACTGAAAGGATGAGCTGGAGGCTCTCCAGGGCCGGCTGTCCCCATAGCAGAAGAGAGGTTTCAGACACAGGATCCACTGGGGCTGGGGAGTGGTGCCAAGGGAGGAAGGACATAGGCTTTCCTTGGGTGAGAGAGGACCCTCTCCACCACTTGGGATGTGGAGTATTTGAGGGTCACCTCTCTTCGGAGCCGAACCCAACAGAACGGACACACCAGTGCACCCAGAGTCCTCCGCTCTGAAGGGAGAGTGGAAGCTGAGCTGTCAAAAGCAGAGGGTTCGAAGGGAAGCAACAGTTCTGAAAACTTCAGAGTCGAAGTAAGCCCCCCCCCCCCAACTACATGTCAAGGCTCTGGGTCCGAGACATGCTAGATGCCAATGTGGTCAGAAACAAGCAAGTCAGGGAGGCCATCAGAGATTAAGTGATCACCATCAGCTCTGACATCTTGGCTCTCAGAAACAAAGCACCAGCAGACTCCAAAACCAAAAGGCAAATGAGAGAAGGAGTAACAGGATGGAATGGGGAGATTCTGCTCATGGATCCAGTGGGGGATTGAGCTGGCAAAAACCCCATCTGGATCTGTGCCTGAAGAAACTGCCTCATCAGTCTATCCACATCATTCTTGAAAACACTACAAGACCACCTGGTGGAAGGAAGTGGTCTAGATGGCTTCTTAGGAGAGATCTCCCTGTGGGGAGACATCTTCACCAAAGTACTCGGCTGCAAACCAGCAAGTGGAGCTCAAGGAGGAGATGACCCTGTCAGCCCCAAGGAAGTCAGATCTGATGCTTTAGGCGATTTTTTTTACCAACTCAGACACAGCAGAAGACGCCCTATCCGGGAAGCGTTTTCTGGCTTCCCATATCTCTCTCTGTTTTCTAGCAGGGGGTTAAGCTCCTGAAGTGGAAGGAATAGCAGGAGAGAAGGTAGAAGGAAGAAAGTCCTTAAGAATGAGCCTGTTCCACTGAGCCACCAGGGAATGTAGATGGCAGGCAGAACAGAAAGGGCTGGAGCTGTCCAAGTGAGAGGACCCCAGACAGTAAACGCACTCCCTGTGGACATCAGACTACAGGATTGTGTGCCCAGGGAAGTGCATTTCTTGAAACCTAAAGGTTTGTCCAATTTAGGATTAAACGTGGGCTCTACCATAACAGAAAGGAAGAGGAGAAAAAAAAAGAAGAGGACAAGAAAGGAAACTTTTTTTGTTATTATTAAGAAGGACGATAAATTAACAGAGAAGGAAGAAGGAAGAGAAATTAATGGAGAAGACGAGAAAGCTAAGTTGGAAAGAAGCCCTATTATCAGACAAAAAAGGAAGGAACACAGCACAGCTAAGTATGAGACTGGGTAAGGGAGAAGATGATAGGAAAGAAACTAAATGGTTTACTATCGTTTATTCGAACGGAAAAACATTTTCCGTTCAAAAAAACGAATGGTAATACCGAAAATAAAAAAAAAAAAAAAAAACTTTCACAATGTCGAACCAAATGCTCAACGCATTTGACTCGACATTGTTGTTGAAACCACCACGTGATAGCCGTATAGGAGCTGATGTAAATCAAACTCCTATACAGCTATCATGTTTTTGCAGGGGGGGGGGGGGCAAGCTCCCCTGTACCCCCATATGGAGGGCTGTGCCCCCACCCCCCTACTTATATAGTCTAACTCCGCGATCGCACTACAGTGGGGATGTGGATGAATTTCCACTCCCCACCGTACCGTGATCTCCGTGCAGACAGTCTAATTCCACTTATGTGAATGCAGTTGTGCATTCGCATAAGTGGAGTCGACTATCTGGTGCAAAACTGCTTGTGCGTTCGACATTCTGTTTTTCGGCATACTGCAGCCGATAGAATGTCATTCACACAAACAATAGTAAACCAACTAAACAGTAGTTAAACTCACTTGTCCAAATGAAATCTCTCAGAAAACTGGAGGAGCTCCAAAAGCCTTGAGTGTACTCTACAAGTGGCAAATGAGATCTGAGACAGACTGGGTGAATGAGACATTATGGGTAGGATGGGATGAGCTGAAGCTTCGATCTCTCAGCTTGGAAAGTGGCAGAGTTGCATCCAAGACCCACAGGCTGAAGATGAATGACAGTGACATCAGATCTTTTTTTTTTTTTTTTTTTTTTTTCAGCTGAACTCCATAGCCCTCCCTCCACATCTCTAAATATACTAACTGTGAAACTGCATAAAATTGTAAGAGGGGCCTTGCTCACCCACGCAGTAAAAACTTTGCTAAAATATTGCTTGCTGTCAGACTGTACAAATGTACCGCAACATTCGCCAGTATCCCCTAACTCCCCCAAATAGTACATAAACTATAGCCAAGATCACAAAATAGTGCAAGTAATGAGACAGTTCCTTCCTTCCACAGATACAAGATCCCTATACCACGCACAGACCAATAATATAGCAATTTATTGAAACAGATTCCATAAAACAGAGTCTGATGCATATGCAACTGACTCACGCATACACTGAAAAATCTATACAGACTTTTTCGGGCACATGTAATTACTCTTCAGCAAAGCTGTAGCAAGTATGCTTAGAACAAAGCAGTTTTCAATGGCAGAGAAACAAACACACACACCACATATACACACTAGACAGCAGCTGTTACATCATGCCGGAGAAGCAATATTACCGTAAGATCAATGGAATTTTCTGGGTCACACAAAGTATATATCTAAACTTTTAATTAGAACATGAAAGACACAAGAGCTAGACCACATGCAGAAAGGGGAAAGCATGCAAAAGTTTTCAGTACATGCTGAATATCTACTGATAATGACTCACTCTAAAACATCCCTCTAGATTATCAGCAAGTGATGTCTTTAGAACAATTACTGCATCAGTTAACCTCTCTAAATGCAATTGATCATCAACTCTGAGTAAAAATGAGTGTGTAACAGTCAAAGGCATAGGGCACGATGAACTCATTTTCAGTTTGCCTGTGTCCTTCACCTACTGAGTGAGTTTACAAGTTGGCAACAGTTAGCACTGCTCATCTTTTAATTAGAAAATGAGGTATTCTGAAAGATTTACAGTGCTGTGGTGCTGCTCTAAATCCATGCTATGAGTGGCCACATGGCCTAAGCTGTATACACACTGAGGTGGGTACACCCAAGGCTGTGCATGTTCACACACAACAAAGCACCTGCAACACTGGAATTGTCAGCAGGCCACAAAAGGCCAGCACAGCAAACAGTCAAATCAATTCACCACATAAAACAGAAGGAAAAGGGGAGAGAAACAAGAAAAAAATTGACAAGAGCAAGAAGAGGACCAGAAACAAGGGTAATGTGAAGGAAAGACCGAGGATGAAGGTCAATTGTTTTAAACTTGAACAGGTGACCATTTTCCTTTTTTAAGAGAAGGGAAAAGGTAAATGTTAGCAAGAATGTGAGCATGTGTGGGAAAGGAGGGAAAAGGAAAGATAAGAGGAGCAGGCAAACAAAATGAAGACAGACAGAGGAAGACAGAAGGGGTGGGTATAGACACAAAATCATGACAGCTCTGCAATGATGCATACAGAAAAACAGAGGACAACTACTGATGGTGAGAATTATGACGAAAAAAAAATCTGGGGAGTGATACATAGAGGGGTACAGGGAAGGGTATGAGGGCCTGTTGGACTGGCCCGGGTGTACAACTACCAAAATGTCAGTCACCCATGACTGACATCATGGGAGGGCCCTGACTCTGTTAACCCTTTGGTTGGGGCTGGCCAGCTGTTCCAGTTTATCAGTCAAAAAAGGAGATTCTCCATGGAGCCAATGCAAATGTTCAGCTGCTGGCTCAACTCAGACACGACCAATAGCCACATCAGATGCCTGGTTATCTAGGGCCCCCTCCAGGCCACTCTCATAAGAGAAGCCTTCACCTCTCTCCTGATAAGTGGTCAGTGAGGTCACTAATGAGCCCACCAGGTCACTTTCTTCTACACAACTTTCATCCCCTTGCAGAGAAGTGGGCCTAATGACTGCTGGTGACAAAGTAGCAAGCATATTAGCTGATGCATACCCACATGGCCACCATCACACTACATCCTGCACCACTGTAGAACCTGCAAAGACACAGAACAAAACAGACACAAAGGGAAAAAAACATAACATATTAGTACCCATAGTATGACAACTTTCATTTCAATTTTACTTTGCAAACATCTACACAGTAAGCAAACTCCACCACCTAGAGAGCCTCTGAATTCTTCTCAGACAGGCCTTCTGGCTTAAGGCAATTTCCACTGCTTCTGTAAAATATGAAACAGATAGTAGTCAGTACAATTGTCCCTGTAACAGAAGGCAAGGACAGCAACTGACAATATTCTGAAAACACAGTACAAAAACCAATATACAGGCTTACCATAAAATACTTGCTTTCTCTCCCTCTAACCTGTGCCTCCCACTGGCAGAACAGGTCAAGGTGACATGTCTGCAGGTCACTATATCTATGCTCACCACAGTGGGTGATGCTACTGATATTACTCAATACCCTTGCAAGCTGGCATCAGACATAATTTTATATAGGAGGCTACCATAATGGCCCAGGAAGTGGTTCTTATAATCCCTCATTAGCATACAGAGGAAGATTTATGTCTCCTGGCCACACCAGGCAACAGCATGCTGAAACCAATGTCTCAACAGCCCATATCCACTCAACAGGTAAGAACAAGAGAAAACTGGTAGTCCTGTGTGCAGGTAGGCAAAATTGGCTTCATAATATATTTGGGGGTAGTACTCGAAAATAAGTACTCTGCTTTGGATCTGAGGATTTAAGATCCGAGGGGGAAGTTGTTCGGCTGATTGTGATGACTGTAAGAACTGAAGCCTTAGGATCAGAAGGCTTCAGATATGAATGTTGAAAAGTTTTCGGAGCCGAGATTTTCCTACACTTTTTCAGTGGCTTTGACAAATACCTGGGGGACTTTCAGGAATAATGCTTTTGATGCTCCAACAGAGCAGATCTACTATGTTTGGAGGGGGGTTGAGCCCCTGGAGTGGAAGAAGATGGAAGAAGACCCCTTAAAATGAGTTTATTTCTTCTATTTGCTAGGGTTCTCTGATTAAATGTGGTGCATATACTGCATGATGTGTCCAAGTGCCCAGCTCCAAGGCAATAAACACACTCCTTGTGGCCATGTGAAATTGGGATTGTATGCTCATAAGATTTTTTAAAACCCATAGGCTTGTCTGATATACTGCGAATAGGGGGGAAAACGAGAAGAAACCAACAGGTCAAACAGGAATTTTTTTTTTTGGAAAAGCCAAAAATAAAAAAACTACCAACTATGGTAGAAAAGACTACCCAAAAATGGAAGGTAATAGGGAGAAATATTACCAGCAATGATAGAGTACTACAAAAAAAAAAAAAAAACAGAAGAGAATAAAAGAAAAAGAACAACCCTGATGACCAACGAAAAACTAGAGGGAAAAGAAAAAGAGATAATCAAAAAATCTCTTAATAGAGAATAAAGAAACTCACAATACCAATAAATGCACTCGAGGGTGGAACCTGCTTCTGTTCTCGAAGCCGGCAAAGGAGATCTGAGACAATGGGGATGATGTGGGCATTATGGGTAAAGGGAGAAGCTTGAGAGTTGGATCAGAAATCTGAAGTATGTGGCCGAGTCAGATCAGAGGATTGGATCCGCAGCCCATATGTGAGGAACAATGAAAGGACATCAGATCAAGAAGAAAACGGGTAGTTCTGTGTGCAAAGATGCATGTTACAGTCACCACTGATGCACATCTTCAGACACCAATGGTGCACTATGAAGAGTATTATTAACGCAGGTGGTGCTACAAACTTAGCAGTTTCTGTGTATGAATATACTGTGCACATGACCTTCTAGCCCTAGGAACAGTCAGGGACCAGTATGGAAGCAATGACTATTGATGGTAACAAATTTACGATCCATTAATTCACCTCATTACCATAACTGTCATGCCATGAGTCCCATTTTATCAAGATAAAAAGCTTTTACCATACAGCAGGAGATGGCATTATGATAAGGAAAAAGGAATCCCGTGGATATGAATTAGTACTGGAATACAGGAAAACTGAAAGAAAACTGTTCATGTAACTGAAGAACACAAAATATACATAGGTACATGGAAGCAACAGTGTTTTGGGAAAGTGGACAGTGACAACATGCCACTGCTGCTCTCAGTATGGCACAGGATGTGAATGGTGACAGCACATTAGCAGACAAGTTTGTGGCCACCAAATAGAACCAGGGGAACCGTGCTGAGATAGGTATCCATCAAGGACATTTTCTCTCACACAGACACAGACGCGCACAGTTTCACAAGTTTAACTTACAGACGTACAGTAACACACAGATGAACACACCTCATCATGTAGCCAAGGGAAGGGCAACTGCCAAACAAAGTACAGTTTTGTACCTACCATAAATGTAGATGTTCGAAGATCCACATTGCTGCAGTCCTTACACTTGGGTAGTCCGCTGTCCTCGGTCGGCCCGAATATCAAAGTATTAGGCTGACGTCGGTCAAGGCGCTTAAGACTGACATCAGGACGTCAGGGTACAAATGCGCATGACCGACGTCATATCCACAGTCTTTTCTTGCCCCAGATGTCAGAAGACCCTAAACAGAAAGTTCCAAACCAAAAGACAGCAAAAAACAACCAACCACCCTTGCACTAATCATATGAACAATATATACAATATGTACAATATTTACAACCCAAACCACACAACCGCCTCTAACAACAGAGGGGAAGGAGGGAGGGTAAATTGGACTGCAGCAATGTGGATCTTCGAACATCTACATTTATGGTAGGTACAAAACTGTACTATGTTCTTCATCTCACATTGCTGCAGTCCTTACACTTGGGTAGAATCCCAAAGCAGAGGTAAGGGAGGATGGCAAAACTATAAAGTAGTAGGAGCTGCCAAAATGCCCTGTAAAATAGCAGTGGCAAACCCAGCCCTAGATTTAGAGTAAAGTGGAAGGTGGTAATGCTTAGAGAAAGTATGCACTGAACTCCAAGTAGCTGCCTCCAAAATATCTTTAGTTGCCACCCCTTAAAAAGCTGTAGAAGTGGCAGTAGCTCTAGTGGAATGAGGCCTAATCCCAGCTGGAACCTCCTTACCATGATGGGAATAACAGAAAGCAATACACAACCCAATCCACTTAGAAATAGTTTGTTTTGACACAGGCTTGCCCTGAGAACCCAAAGCAAAAGAAACAAACAACTGCTGAGACTGCCTGAACCCTTTAGTTCTGCTCAAATAATATCGTAACTGCCTGTGTATATCCAAGGTGTGCAAAATCTTTTCCCCTTTATTTTGGGGGTTTGCATAAAAAGTAGGCAAATGAATAGTTTGGTTTAAAGCCACACTAGAAACCACCTTAGGCATAAAGGAAGGATTAGTACGTAAAGATACCCTGTCCTTATGAAAAATTAAGAAAGGCTCAACTGCCATAAGGGCCTGTAATTCAGAAACCCTTCTCGCAGAGGTAATGGCCAACAAAAAAGCAGTCTTCCATGATAAATATTTCAACTCGGCAGTAGCTGCAGGCTCAAAAGGTTGTAGAGTGAGTTTCTCCAACACAAAATTGAGATCCCAAGCAGGAGTAGGAGCTCTACGTGGGGGTCTTATATTCTTTGCCCCTCTAAGGAATTGCTTAAACAAAGGATGAGAAAACAATGGTGGATCACAGTCATAGTGAGCAGAAATTGCTGCAGCATGAATCTTAATAGAGGGGAAGGACAATCCTCTGTCCAGTAATTCAGCAAGATATTGAAGAGCCACACTTAAATTAGGCTTAGCAACATCAAATTCCTTTGCTGCACTCCAAAACAAAAATCTCTTCCATTTATCTGCGTATACTTTCCTTGTACTAGGCCTTCTGGCCTCCAAAATAACATTCAAAACTTGCTGCGGAAGCTGAGACCCTCCAGGGTTTAAAACAGAATATGCCAGGCTGTTAGGTGAAGAGAGTGAAGTTTGACATTGAGTAAATGACTGTTCTCTTGAGACAACAGGTGTGGAATCGAAGGCAAAGGCCATGGAGGCTCCCAAACCAGACTTCTCAGTAATGGGTACCAGTGCTGTCGAGGCCAATCTGGAGCTATTAGAATCATCTTTGGCTTGTCCTGTCTGACCTTTAGGAGTACCTTTGGGAGGAGAGGCAGAGGTGGAAAGGCATACACATGAAGATTGCTCCAATTGAAAGAAAGAGCATCCACTTTCCAAGCTGTGGGATGAAACCTTTTTGTGCAAAACTTTGGCAGCTGGTAGTTCAGTGGAGAAGCGAACAGATCTATGTCTGGAGTTCCCCATAACACTGTCAATTTCTGAAATACATGAGGATCCAATTTCCACTCGTGGGGATCCATAATTCGTCTGCTCAACACATCTGCTAAGGAGTTCTGTGCTCCCGGCAGAAACCTTGCCTGAAGATGGAGCTGTAAACTGAGAGCAGTCTCCCACAAAATCATTGCTTGCCTGCATAGAGGATAAGAGTGTGTTCCTCCTTGCTTGTTGATGTACCACATGACAGTTGTGTTGTCTGTTAGAGCCAACACCTGCCCTGGAAGAAGTAAATCCTTGAAAGCTATTAATGCAAATTGGACTGCTAACATCTCCTTCAAGTTGATATGTAGATGTTGTAGTCTGGCAGGCCACGTGTCTTGTATCCACTTTCCATTTAGATGAGCTCCCCAAGCTTTGTCTGAGGCATCTGTCGTTAGAATGTCACTCGCCTCTGGCGGGTCACAGAGAGTCCCTTGTTTAGGTGACATTCCTGAGCCCACCACAAAATTCCTTTTGAATGCAAGGTATTATCTGAACGACAGTGTCCATATCTTGGCAGTGCTGTGTC
Source organism: Protopterus annectens (assembly GCF_019279795.1). Taxonomy (NCBI): domain Eukaryota; kingdom Metazoa; phylum Chordata; order Ceratodontiformes; family Protopteridae; genus Protopterus; species Protopterus annectens. The sequence goes on from NC_056748.1 coordinate 443,695,294, forward strand.
CATACATTTTTGAGATACCATTGTAGCTTCCTCATATGCAGTTTGGCATTGGGAAGTACCAGAATACAAGATGCCATGAACCCCAAGGCTTGAAGGACTGTCCTTGCAGTCAGCCTGGACTGATGAGACAATTGATGGAAGTAAAGGGAAAGATTCTTTTGTTTGTCCGGGGTCAAAAAGGCCATCTGGGATGCTGTATTCAGTCTCACACCCAGAAAGCACATGTCCTGAGAGGGTACTAGGCTGGACTTTATTTCGTTCACAGAATATCCCAGGCATCTTAGCACTGCTATCACGTATTGCAAATGATGAAGAAGCTCGTCCCTTCCTTTGGCCAGAATCAGGCAATCGTCCAAATAAGGATAGATCTGTATTCCTTTTAGCCTGAAGAAAGCTATCACTGGAGCCAGAACCTTTGTGAACACTCTGGGCGCAGTAGATAAGCCAAAGGGCAATGCAGAGAACTGATAATGAGAAGTCCCAGCTCGAAAGCGCAGATACTTCCTGCAACTTAGCCTGATAGGAACATGAAGGTAAGCTTCCTTGAGATCCAGAGTCACCATCCAGTGATCTTTGCCCAGCAGAGGTAAAAGCTGTTGTAACGTCAACATTTTGAACTTGGGAATGTCCAGATAAGTGTTGAGGATAGATAAATCCAAAATTGGTCTCCACGTGTTCCCCTTCTTTGGTACTAGGAACAGGCGAGAATAAAATCCTAGGCCTACTTCTGGCAGAGGGACCGGCTGTATGGCCCCTATTTGCAGCAGCAGAGAAATTTGTTTGTGAGCCTCTATTCTTTGCTGAGGAGGAGCGTCTGGCATGCCTTTGAAAGGAGGCAAGGTATGGAAATAAAACCTGTAACCTTGGTGTATAATATCCAATACCCATCTGTCCTGGGTAATTAAACTCCAATTTTCTTTGAAGAGTGCCAACCTTCCTCCCAAAGGTGCTGCCAGACAAGAAGGCTCTGGCAGCTGAAAAGGTAGGTCATTGGGCCTGTTTACGAAAGGACTGGCCCCTGCCCTCACCCGAAGACTGTGCAGGTGAACTCCCTGTTCTAGGTCTGAAAGAGCCCTGAGCTCTACCCCTACCACGTCTAGATCTTCCCCTAGACTGTGAATCATAAGAAGGGTACGTCCACCCCTTAGCAGGCCAATTCCTACTAAACTTAGGAGGCTGAACTTGCAAAAAATCTTTAACAGTCTGCATAGATTTAGCCTTGTCTTCCATTTTCTTTAAAACTGCCTCCACAGGTGAACCAAACAATACATCAGACTGTAAAGGAGCATCTAAAATCCTAGTCTTAACATGGTCAGATAAGTTCTGATCCCTCAGCCAGGCGTGCCTACGAAGAACTGACCCAGTGGCAGCCACCCTAGACGAGGCCTGTACAGCATCAAATCCACATTGTAAAGAATGCTTACCCACCTGTTCAGAAACATGTACCAAATCTTGTAATTCTTTACACTCAATGCCTTCCGCCAGAGCATCAACCTTAGACTTCAATTGAGAAAGAAGATAGTTTTGATATTTCAACATGTGAAACTGGCAATTCAAAGCCCTCATAGCTAAGGTGGAAGAAGTATAGACTTTCTTTCCCCATCTATCCAAAGCTCTGGCCTCTTTATCTGGAGGAACCGGATTTTTTACCACAGAGGCCTTGACACCCTTAGGTCCCTGACTAACTGTTTCTGGGTCTGCCCTAGGACTCTTATACAGATATTTATGAGCTTCAGGCACCCTGTAATACCTGTCGGTTTAACAGGAGCAGGAAGCAAAGAATCAGGATTAAGTGAAGCCTCTGCAAACACATCTTCCACAACATCCAGAACAGGGGAATAGCCAAAGGCCTATGCTGGGGTAAAAGCAAAAATTCCCTAAGCCTTTTCCTGGAATCAGAGAAATCCTGACCTTCCCACTTAAAATGTTCCCTCATAGAATGAAGAGTCTCTGAAAAAGAAAAATCCTCTGGAGGAGAAGCAGAAGGAGTAGAATCATCCACATCAGAATCAGAATAAGGAGAATACTCCTGCAAGTCTTCAGCCGAAGACTCTGAAACATGCGAAACCTGCTCAAAACTCCCCAACTCTGGTTCCACCCTAGGCCTCTTATCAGGAGGGGGCAAAGAACCTCTAATCAAAGTAATTAAATCTTCTGCCATTTTGAGCATGTGCTTCTTGGGCACAGATCCTGAAGAACTAGGAGTGACACCAACAGAAGCTAAACCTGGCCTGCCTCTGGGAGAAGCCTTGGAAACCGAAGGAGAGGGCCTAACCACCCTAGGAAGGGAGGGAGCGGTAACCTGAGAAGCCCCTTCAGCCTGACCTGCCTCCTGAGAGGCCACATCCTGCAATATCAAAGTCTCCCCCTGGGACTCCAGAGAAGCCTCCGGTGGAACCACGGTTCCACTGACACCTCAAAGAACCGGCGTCCGGTGCGGGCGACTCTTCTTGCCTGGGTTTAGCTGCTTTGTCTTTGCGCTTCTTGAAGCGCGTCGGAGCATCCGGCGGCATATTGTAATTGCACCGCTTCCGAAGACCAACCTGGCACAATCTTTCCTTCGCTTAATTGTGCCGTTTTTAATCCTAGCACTAAAGCGACACCCAACAACGTCGTGCTCAGGCCCCAAACAAGGAATACACAAAGTATGATAATCTCTATGCGGTATCTGCTTCCCACAAGAAATACAGTTATTCACTTTTTCTGACATCCGGTAAACCACTGAGGCAAGAAAAAACAAAAATATTCCCCAACGGGGTACTTAGCCAACTTTGACTCGGTCTGAAACTCGAATTGAAAAATTTCAGAACGCCGAACGGCACTTGCAACGCTGCTTCTGCATCGGACCATGTGGCAAAAAAGACTGAGGATATGACGTCGGTCATGCGCATTTGTACCCTGACGTCCTGATGTCAGTCTTAAGCGCCTTGACCGACGTCAGCCTAATACTTTGATATTCGGGCCGACCGAGGACAGCAGACTACCCACGTGTAAGGACTGCAGCAATGTGAGATGAAGAACATCTAAAGTTTCACCACAGAAGAGTCAGAATTCACAACCTGTATATCTTCGACAACTGTAAAACAAACAAGGCCTTTCAAATTAAAGGTTTGACAGGAAGTGGTACTGATGACCATTTTTGGTGGCAGCCATAACAGCACAGTAATCCAAGTGCATCACTTGCACACCTGATATGACATTGCCTTCCAAGAAGTAGGTTCACCACAGAAGGTGGACCACCAATACTAAAGAAGCTCACAGAGGTGGAAGAGTTGTGAATAACCCTGGCTGAAGCAAGTGGAAGAACTCTGGCAGTGGGTTGCATTATGTGGTATAGGCTGGTGAAGTTTGACTGAGTGTCTTTACAAGATATACCAGGTTAGTCCAAGCATGTTCCATTAATGCTGTACAATGACCCACACATGTGAAATGGTTATTGAGCAGAACACATGTGTAGATCAATATGTATGCACACCTTTAAGAAGCTTTCTAGGGGCTTGCACAAGTGTATAAATACCGAGCATATGCAAGCCTGACTGCCATTTTGAAGTAATATGTTGAGATGTAAGCATGCATGTCTGTGTATTCTGTCAATTAATCAGTTTGTTTATATTTTGCACTGGTGCTATCCATCCTGATGTGTTTCTACATAATAAAACAGATAAACGAACTACCCTGCCTATTCATCTTTACTTGTGAAGCATGACAAACAACATGGTGTCAGAATGGGATCCAGATTCAGATCTAGACACAGGACCAAAAGCACTCAGTTAATGGTGGAGGAATGTATAGGAGTGAATCATCCCTACTGCATGTATAACTCATAAAAAAACAGGTCAGACATGAATTTCCAGTATCAAAGCTTACTTAAATGATTTCTTATTCGCAAAATACAAAAATGAAGTACTCAGAATGGTATAAACTAATTTCTAGTTAAACGAAATGTCCAAAATTGCAACATATTGATGAAAATATTCAAATAAGTATGGAAAATGTTTGAAATAAAGTCCGAATCGTATCAAATGTATAAAATATGGAAAATGACTTTTTTTTTTTTTGCTATGAGCTACTTTTTTTGATTAAAGCTATTTGAGATATCTGAAGTGCATCATGTGTTACCAATTTTGTGCAGTATTACAGTACAGTTATTTCGCAAAATACACCCATTTCAAAGCATATTTCTCAAAGTACAGTATTTCAAAGAGTTTACTGTGCATTTGAATGTTATTACAAGTACTGGCTGTGTGTGCTTGTTCATACATAATTACAAGGGCCATACTTATAGTGTGTTTGGGCATACTTTGTTGGCATGGATTCAGAACACCTGGTCTTCTTGTATTTGATACTAATATTGCAGAGAATTGGAGAGTGTTTGAGCAAGAGTATGATATTTTCATACAAGCTACATTTTCTGATGCAGATCTTAAAAAGGCATGTATTTTGGTTAATTTAGCTGGTTCAGAAGTCATAGAAAGGCAGCGTTCATTTGAGTATACACCTGCTGTATTTGCAGGAGAGGGTAAAAACCATCATATATTGGTACCGGCTGAGTTAAAGGAAGAGTCTTTAAAAGACAAACTTAGAGAAATGTGTAACCCCAAACAAGCATTACAATGGAAAGCCACTTATTTTACACAAAAGATCAAAAGCTTGCTGAAACCTTTTTAGCATATATAACAGATTTGAGAAACAAGTCTAAAACATGCAGATTTGGTGATTTAAGGGATGAGCTGATAAAAGACAGACTTGTTTGTGGTATTAAAGATGATTCTATGAAAAAGATTTTGCTTCATGACAGTGATTTAACTTTGAACAAGGCCATTGAGGTTTGTCAAATATATGAGCTTACAGAAAAGCACACAAACAGGCTTACAAATGAGAAATGCATGCTTCCAGTAACTTCTAAGGCCAATGTTGACAGTATGCAGCACATGGCAGCAACTGTAACCCCTGTAACACTCACTGGGAAACCCCGTACCTTTCTAGCAAATTCTAAAATAAGCATGGTCTCAGCGAAGCACAAGAGTGAGTCAGCAAACTCAAGGAATGGGCCCCCACCCAGTTGTATTAACTATCAAAATCGTGGTGGAAATCAGGAGTCTAAGAGAAAAATGCTTAGCTTTTGGTCAGCAATGTCACAAATGCAGCAAGTGGAATCATTTCAAAAGGTTTTGCAAATCAAGAGAGACACATTATTTTATTAAACGAGAACAGTCAAAGAGACACATTGTTCATTTAGAAAGCTATGATCCTACTTTTTATGTTGATGGTGTGTCAGTGCTTAATTAAACAGTCAATGCTGTAGACTTATGGGCAAAGAATTAAGTATTTTGTACTTGTCGGATAAATGGATGACCCATAGAGCTCAAAGTTGATACAGGTTCAAAGTGCAATGTTATGTCAGCAGAAACATTTGCTAGAGTATGTGCTGGTGAGAAGCATGATTTGGCAAAGTGTGCAAAGCTTATTGCTTATAGTGGTGAAGAAATTCAAACTGAAGGTTCAGTTGTACTTTCATGTTACTCCACTGGAAACAGTTACGACTTGCAATTTTATGTGGTCAAAAGGCACGTACAATCATTATTAGGCCTCAGAGACAGTTTGAAAATAAGACTACTGTCATTTAACAAGAAAATCCACCATGCTAGTTTGGAAGACCACTGTTTTAATTTCGCCCAGTCTATTTTTACTATCTATGCTGATCTTTTTGAAGACAAACAAGGCAAACTCCCAGTTATGTACTCCATGAAGTTTGACCCAGAGGACAGTCCGGTTAACAGGCCAGCCCGAAAAGTTTCACTAGCTATGCAGAACAGAGTCAATGGCGATATACATAAAATGGTGCAACAAGGTGTAGTTTGTCCAGTTGACGAACCAAATGAATGGGTATCCTCCATGGTCATAGCTCATAAGAAAAGCTCAGATGCTATCAGAATGTACCGAGCCACGAGATTTGAACAAAGCACTGAAAAGACCTAATCATCCAATGCACACAGTCAAAGAAGTTGTTGCTCTTATAAGAAATGCCATGTTTTTTTCTGTCTTGGATGCTAAAGGTTCATTATGGCAAATTTTGCTCGCCAAAAAATCTTCATTGCTAACCACTTTCAGTACTCCGTTTGGCAAGTACAGATTTTTTGAGAATGCTATTTGGGAAAAATTCTGCCAGTGAAGTCTTCCAAAGTGCATTGGAGCAAATTATTTTCTGGATATCTGTGCGCTGTTATAGTAGATATACTAGTAGGAGGTAATGGTGAAGCTGAGCATGACAAAAACATCAAGAAAGTTCTGGAAAGAGCAAGTGAAATGAATCTTAACCTAAATTCTGAGAAGTGCAAATTCAGGCTAAGAGAAGTCACTTATGTTGGTCATTTACATACCAGTTCAGGCTTACGACCAGATCCTTCCAAGCAAACTGCAATTCTCAAGATGCCAGCTCCAGACAATGTCAGAGCCCTACAACATTTTCTAGACATCGTTAACTATCTAGGCAAGTTCATTCCAGACTTGAGCCAACTTTCAGCACCGCTCAATGAGCTGACACAAAGCTGCATCTTAGTCATGGTTAAAGCAACACCAGAGAACATCTGATGTCCTGAAACAGAAAATAGCCAGTCCACCAACTCTCAGATACTATGACCTTCACAAACTCTTTCTTGCGATGCTTTGAAATTTGGTTTTGGTGCAGTCATTCTTTAAGAGGGTAGACCAGTAGCCTATACATCGAGAAGTCTTACCCACACTGAAATGCAGTATGCTCAGATGGAGAAAGAACTCTTGGCAATTGTGTTTGCATGTTTAAAGTTCAATTACATTTACGGTAGACCTATCCAAATCAAAACAGATCACCAACCTCTAGTCACTATTTTGAGAAAGCCTATGCATACAGCTCCTGCTAGATTGCAATGCATGATGCTCAAAGTATAATTTCAATCCTGTCTACACAAAAGGCAAACTTCTTTATCTTGCTGATACTTTACCTAGATCACCCAGAAATACCACTGAACAGCATGAAAATGAGAAACTTGAAGTCATGGAAGTGGGAAATTTTTCTTCCACACGTTTTGATGAGCTTAGATGTCATACACCCACATATCCAATTTTTCAGAAGCTCAAAACACTTTATCAGTTGAAAATGGCCTTCAAAGTAATCTTGTTTATCAGTAGACATGCAACCATATTTTCCTTACAAAGATGATATTTAGTTTGAGAATGGTATCATGAAAAGTCCAAAACAGATTGCTCCAAAATCCTTGCAACAAGATTACATTACCATCTTGCATCATGGCCACCCAGGAGTAGACTCTAGCAAAAGAAGGTAGAAAGGACTAGTATTTTGGCCTTATATGTTGCAGGATATTAAGGAAGTACTTACACCTTGATCTGTATGTAATAGTACTAAGCTGTATCAACAGAAATAATCACATCACCTAAACCAGATTCCTGAACTCCCTTTGTTGACAGTAGCTACAGACATTTTAGAGTAGAATGGTTAACATTGCTTGGTGTTAGTAGACTCTTATTCAAATTGGTTCGAGAATGACATACTTCCTAATCTAGTGTCCAATACTGTCATTACTACGATGAAGCATCATTTTGCAGTTCATGGGAGTCCTCACAAAGTTATTTCTGACCATGGTACATGGCTTACAAGCCAGCAGTTCAAAAGATTTGCTGAAGAGTGAGACTTTACTCATGTTACGAGTAGACCTCAGTATCCACAGTCAAATGGTTTGGCAGAATGTGTAATTCAAACTGGGAAACAATTACCAGAGAAGTCAAAGCGAGACAACAGTGATGTTTTTTGAATCTCTTGAATCTCAGAAATGTTCTTCATGATAAACATATTGGTTCACCTGCACAGAGACTTCTGTTGAGACAAACCAGAACCATTTACCAATCAGTAGCAAATTACTGGTTCCATGTGTCAAGAACAACAGATCAGTGAAAGCCCCAATCTGTTAATGAAGTGTTTATCTCAGAAGTCCTATTATGATTAAGACCAGCAAACTGCTCAATCCATTATGTGAAGAGAAGATAGTGAGGATGCAGACTTCTACAGATTTTGATCAGATTGGAGTCATGAAAAGTGTATGCCCAGAGCCGAGACGGTACACTGTGTAATCACAAGGAGCAAAATTTGGGTGGAATCGGAAACATTTGATGTCTGTGTCCAGCGTGTAGTGCAGTATCATACCCGAGAGACAGACTATCTCAGAGTGCGTTATCTAGCGCTCCAGTTCCAGAGTTCACTCCAGTAAATATCCTCAATTCCTGAGAAGAAGCCCGAAACTCCAGAATCTATTTGTTCACCAACAACTGTGCCTGTTGCTTAACACAGTTCTGACTGCTATATCAGGTCACATTTCTAGACCATGTTGCAGATGCACAGCAACTTGGGCATAAGCACTGTGTCTATTTCTTATCATTTGTATAATTGCATGTCTCTAGTCTCAAGTGTGATTATAATGTGGACAATTCATTAAAGAGGGAGGATGTAGATCAATATGTATGTACACCTTTAAGAAGCTTTCTAGGGGATTGCACAAGTCTATAAATACTGAGCACGTGCGAGCCTGACTGCCATTTTGTAGTAAGCTGTTGAGATGTAAGCATGCATGCCTGTTTGATCTGTCAGTTAATCAGTTTTTTATAGTTTGTACTGCTGCTATCCATCCTGATGTGTTTCTACATAATAAAGCAAATAAATGATCTACTCCACTTGTTCGTCTTTACTTGTGAAGCAAAATGAGTGACAATATGCATATCTTCTCTTCAGGTACCTTGGAGCTGCACCTGTGACAACCTGCACCACAAATTACGTATGTGCCCAAATGCTGTTCACATAATTGTCATGTACCGGTATATGTGCCATAGGTGTAAGGGAATAATATACTTACTTGCTCCAGCACTGCAAAAAGTATGCCATCTTTATGTTTTTATAGGTTGAAATGACAGATGGTGCAGCACAACAGGTTAGCACATAACAAATGTCGGCAGGTCACCTGTGGCTAACAATGATGACACCATGTACATGGCATTCCGATGTTACAGTGGCACTGTCAGCAATGTTAATACCAGAAGACAAACAAACTTCATCCACATGTGGGATGCTGGTAGGTTGGCAGGCTAAACCTATACCCTCAGCTGTGTTTAGTGATGGATGTCTTGCAAATGTCAACACCAAGGGATGACTTCAACTGCATGCAGAGTGGCATGGCACATGAGGACCTGAAGCACACATGATTACTTATAGGAAGCAGCAGCTCAACTGACATCCACTGGTACTTCCACAAAGACAATTGAGAATGCTCACTGCATCAATGCAGTGATCCAGATGCATGGTGAACAATACTGGACACCTTATCTAGATTGCACAAATTGTTCTGAAGACTGGATCACTGTCCATGGGCAACATTCAGCCGGCTCCACTGCAGGGATGCCCCCACTGAGATAGATGCTTTGGGTTTCACAGTTCCATGCTATCTCTATAACCTGTTGACCTTCTGAGTACAATGCCAGGCCATAGATAGTCTTGTGGTCATAGGTGCTGTACATCTACTGCCTCTCAACAAAGGAAGAAGAGGCACAGTGGGTTTCATGTGCATGCTCAAAAGGGGCTACACCCATCCCTTGTGCAAGCTGCATCCAGCCCCAACAATACAAGGCCATAATGTGCACCTAGTGAATACTCGCAACGTGGATGTTCCACCCAAACAGTGGAAGATACAATCACAGACTCCCCCTCCAACCAGCTTTAAGCCTGCAGTTCTACTGCATCCAATTCCGATAACTATACACCTATGGCAGCAATGATGTCACCTGCCAATCTGTCCCACTCCATCTGTGTAAATGATAGAGACTGTATCCTGCCTACTTCTTTGGCCTGTTTGGGTAAAGTAATGTCTGCTGCACTGAGGTCAGTCAATCGGCTAAAATGCATAGCCTACTATGTTATGCACTACCCTGACAATGTTCCATGAATGTGAAAATAAGGTGTAGTATGCCATTTCCTCCATGGTCTGGAAACTTAGTTTGATGTCTTTTAATCACTGTTCCAAAGCATATTACAAATCACTTGCAACACACATTAAGTAGACACTATTATGAGTGGCCTGCTGCCTACATCTATGATTACATCATATTCAGGACTATACAGCTGGCAAATGTGTGCATCTACCATCTAGATGGGCCTGTGGAAGTCACCCAGCATGAAATGCAGTTATTGTTTGCATGTCTGCCTAATGTACAAACGTGAACTATCTGGATGGTGCACAGATACACTGTATTTTATATGGAACAAACACCCAAAGCAGTAAGCAGGATAAATACAAAATACGTTTATTCTTCCTAGCAATTTAGCATGTGCTTTCACAAGAATTTAAATAGTTATGGTAAAGTAGAATCACTAGCCTTGTAATCTAAACCAGTCAATTATGTAATACACAACTGCTTACTCCTTCCTAGGAGGAAGCAAACAGCAAATGATTTAAAGAAACAATTCATTGTACATATTTTCAAACCCATATGAATTCAGAAAACACAAAAATTAAATTACTCATTAATATGTAATAAATATGCCTAGTTAACTTAAAAATTCCAACTACTGGGAAAAATAATATTGTATTTCAACATTAATGTGACTTCAGGTTTGTTCAATAACTCACACTTATTAACTCCCAATGAAAGACATTGCTCCAAGCACAAATCTTAAAAGTGTTATTTTCGCACTATGTATCTCCTTGATACGAGAAGCAAGACTATTTCTGGGAAGGTCACACAACATCCCTAACAAGTTCCTGTATTCTAAATTTAATCTTCCTTTCTGTATGTCTTATTAGACATTCACATCTAATCCCATACAATACTACAGATGTCTTATTAGACATTCACATCTAATCCCATACAATACTACAGAATGACAATACTACAGAATGTTTAACATGTAAAACAAATGCTTTATTCTTAATAATTTCGAATTTACATTAATCTCATGCACTTTTAAAACTAACCTACACGCTACCTCTATGACAAAGAGTCATACCCTGCAGTGTAGCATCTTCTTAACTGGCTGTATTTTATAAGAAAGAAATGCACTTAAATTTAATGAACATTTGAATGGAAAAATGGGAAATACGGGCAAAATCTTTGCCAAATAAGACTCTGAAAATAATATTTTCCATTTTTGTCTAATAATCTTTATTTATTTATTTATTTTACATTTGTTTACCGGGGAGGTCTGACTGGACAGAGCTGTCCATTTTCAGCAGAAGCCGGGGAGAAAAGCTCCGAAACAATTGCTAACATACTATACACAAGATGTTTACATGAGCACTGTGATTTACACATACAGTTATAAAATACAGTAAATAATACCATACAATTGCATAAGATATTTACATAAACATAGTGGTTTAGACACGCAATTAAAAATATAGGTTGCTCATACAGTATGTTTAGTAGAGATGATCTTGAAGATGTAATGAAGATAACACAAGAGAGGAAAAATTAAAAAATACTATCCAGATAATCTTGAAGATGTAATGAAGATAAGAGATGAAAGGAAAAAACTAAAAATACTAGCTAGCTTGCCAAAAGAGAAGAAACAAGTTCATATGAAGTTCATTGTCATTTTATGGGAAAGTTTTTCAACTTGGTCTAGGGGAGAGTTGGTGAGCATAGATGGAACAGTGGTGAGTAGGCGGCGGTGAGTTGATAAGTAACATGCGATAATATATAGTGCACCTGTGGGAATTTTAAAGAAGAGGTTAGATAGTGAGTAGGAGAAAGGTGTAAAATAGCCAGGTGCTAGGCAGTTGCATGTCCTAGAGTTGTTTAAGTGGAAAATAAGCTGTTTTTTGAAGATGGTTTTGTTAAGTTGTACCCTAATTGTTAGTGGTATGGAGTTCCAAGTCTTGGCAATGTTGCTAGAATACAGGGAGTCGCCAGAACTGTAATGGCATTTGGAGATAGCGATTAGTGTCTTGTTAGTGTATCTAAGTTCATTACGGGAGTAGAGGGTGATCACGTCTTGTAAGGCTGGAGTTTTGTCAGGTTGGTACAGTATTTGGTGAGCTAGAACAACTTGGTTTATAGCTAAGGTATTTGGGAGTTCCAGTCAGGAAAGCGGTTTTAGGGCTTGACGGTGGTGGGTGCACTAGGAGGAGTTTGTGGAGAATTTTGCTATTTTGTTGTAGCATACTGATAGCTTGTTTAAATCACTCGTTTAGACTAATTAGGGCAGGAGAAGTATACAGTACTGGTAGAGAGAAGATGGGTATGAGCTAGATTAACTTTACTGTTGCTGGCTAGATAGTTTTTACATCTGTAAAGAGTAGCTATATTTTGTTGATTTTGGTGATTGTATGAGCTATGTGTTTGTTAAATTTCATATTATTCTCAATAATGACCCCTTAGTGATTTGGTTTGTGTTACGAAGGAAATAGGGGTATTATCTGATTTAGAAATAGAGAATGGGGGAGTAGGCACTGCTGCTTTGGAAGGATGGAAGAGCATAAGTTGGGTCGTATTAGGAGTTGGGTCGTATTAGGATTTAGTATTAGCTGGGAGTTTGTTAGCCAGGTTTCAATAGATGTAAAGGCTGTTTGGGTCTTGATGTGAAGTTGTTGGAGGGTGGGGGCAGAGATGATTAAGGTGGTCATATAATACATTTTTCCTACACTTGACTTTGAACTTTTGTATAAAACATTACAACTAAATGGTCTTACAACTAAATGGTCTAAAGTTCTGACTTATCTGACCTAGACACATCCCCATTTAACTGATGCTTTTCTCTTTGCCTCTTTTAAATACTGTTGCATTGTAACCCCCCTCCTTTTTTGAGCTAAATTTCACAGACAAAGCAATCTCTACTCTGAGAAAAAGTTAAATGCCAAAAAATTCTAATGTATTCACTAATTAGTAATGAACTAATAAGGTGCATAGTCTGAACACTTTAAACATTCTTAAAACAACTTGCTGTTGCGTTTTTCCTAACTGCTTAATATAGTTTTACTACCTCACCTATATACAGTAATGTCCAAAAATGAACTTCATCTTTGTAAATTTCATGGGTGAATTGCAAGCCCTGACCATTACATCCAATCTTACTCACAAAATTTAAAGCAACATTTTTAGAAACAGTTTTGCTACCTCACCTATTACAGTTTGTTTGTGTCTTTCGGCTTTTCCTGGTTAGGGGTTGCCACAGCGGAACTCCGGTCCACTAATGATTGGTAGTTGATTTTTACATGCCGAGTTACCAGCCCTGACGCACAACCTTCAACGAAGGTACGCCCATTCACGCATATCGCCAGGCAGATGACGCTGTAGCTGAGAATAGAACCGGACCGCATCTTACTGTGAGGCGACAACGCTACCGCAGCACCGTAATGTCCAAAAATGAACGTCATATTTGTAAACTTCATGGGTGAATTGCAAGTCCCGACCATTACATCCAATCTTACTCACAAAATTTAAAGCAACATTTTTACTTCCCTTACAAAAAAAAGAAATCAATCCAAGAATGTAAAGAATCACTTTTTCCTTTGGGGGGGGACGGGACATATATATATATATATATATGGATTCACTTTATAACCTCGAATTACTGAAATGTCGAATTTCAGTATCTCGAGGCTATAAAGCCGAATATTAAAAACAGCGAAAGCTCATAATCGCGAATTCGAATATATGTCGAATTCGCGGTTATGACCTTACGCTGCGTAATGTCCGGGATTGTGTTTTGATGGTGCGCGGTGCCGTGTGTGGATGTAGGTGTTATGTCAGGTAAGTGTTTTCTAAGGGTTGTGAGTGGGAGTTAGAGTGTGTGTGAGTGTGCTGATGTGTTTGATGTGTGTGTGAGGGGTCGGAGAATGTGCGTGTGTGAGTCGGCTTCTGTTTTGTGTTTGTGCAATCTTGGAGTTAGTATATATAAGTAGGGGGGGCGTGGGGGGGGTGCAGCCCCCCACATAGGGGGTGCAGGGGGGGGCTTGCCCCCCTGCTTGTGTGTGTATGAATTGTGTATGTATGTAGTTTTGTTTGTTTTTGTTGTGATGTGGGTGTTGTCGTGCATGTGTAGTATTGTGTGTGCGTTTTTTTCGGTGTTTTGACTTTCGCGTTTTTTTTTTGTGTCTGTGTTTTGTGGATTCGGTTTTATAGTCTCGAGATACTGAAATTCGACATTTCAGTAATTCGAGGTTATAAAGTGAATCCATATACATACATACACACACCATTACATAAGAATTCTTTTTCAACATAAGTCAGAAATACTTGCATAACTGCGTGCATATGCAGAACCCTTAGCTGTGTCTGGTTGCTGTAGGAACCAAGCATTACCATACTGAATACATTACATTCTAAACAAAATGAAGTAAGGGACGAACAAAAAAAGAACAGGGAACCAACTTCCAAGATGGCTGCACACTGATTTCAGCTCTCCTACTGTGAAGAAAAGAAACAGAGAAAAGGGCCAGTAACTGCTAAATATAGTAAATCCGGTTACTGGCTAAAGTGCACTGCCTGGATGCCAGCACAGAAGAAACTTGGAAAGCCTATAAAAGTTGACTAGAAAAGGAGGAGCGAGAACACTGACTGAAGAATCCTGCAGCTGTTCAGCAAAAATCAGTTCAAGCTGCAGCTCTGTTGCACCACATGGCTTCTAGAAATCTAGAAGAAAAACATAAATCAAGTGTGCTCATAGCTGATTAACAAACAAAACATTGAAGGAGTATATTAACTCAAATAACAAAAAGCTGGAAAAAAATAGAAAAAAAAAACTTTAAATGGCTATTCAGATGAACATATAAAACTTCAAAAATAAGAGGTCGAAATGAAGAAAAGGCTGGTTAAATATGAGACTATTCAAGAAGAGCAGTTTCAAAAATTGGTAGAGTTAGAAGACAGAGCATGCAGGGAAAACCTGGAAGGTACAGACTGCATTAATTTTATGAAAGTACAAATAAGTAAATGGACTGGTATAGCAAAGCAAGAATTGTTCACTGAAAGGGGACATCATGTCCATGCTCCAAATCTGGCCATGAGAAAGCAGCTAAGATCTGTATTAGTAAAGATGCAGAAAAAGGTGATCCTGACAAAACTCTAGCAGAAGGGCAAAATAATAAAAACTGGAGACACTAGACTATTCGTGAAAAAATAATTATTTACTGTACACCAGGCAAGAGAAAAGCAAATCTATCCCAGCAATCAGGGAAATGTCGAAAGACAGATGTGACATTCAAGCTATTGTATCCAGCTGTCTTCAGAATATTTTTCCATGAGGATCAAAGTCATTTTGGATGCAGAACAGGTTAAGGAGGAAACACAAAACTTTGTCCGACAAAAAGTGAGCTAACAAACAGAAGGGGGCTCTGCTTCTCATTCTTCTGATAATAAAGCTCATAGAAAGACTTTGCCAGTGAAACCTTTTCCAATGTCTCAAAAGAAAATGCTGGAGACACACAAAAAAGCACAAGAGTTGACTAGAAGAATCTGAAGTTCCTTGGAACAGAACCAGAGTCTGGGGTTGGGAGATGAAAATCAACAGGAAGACAACCAGCAACACTGAAATTATTGAAAAAATCATATTTGTGAAATATGGCTTTACAAGAAAAAAGAAGGAAAGATTGGGCTTCTGTATTTTTTTTAAACACCTTTACTGAATTATCACTTGTGACACAGGCACATTTGCATTTAGATAAAAACTGTATTAACAAGTTAAAATTAACAAACAGTATGCTTCGTATATATTCCTATATATCATATAACCTCAGCAACATTACATAAATTATTCAATTCCTACCTCCTTTTCTAAGCAATAAACATCTTTGCTCATGTCAAAAGTGATGGTTTAATAGTCATACATTCATATAAATGAAAACAAGCCACCAACTCAATCGTAGTTGCAAGCATATTACATCACACACCATACTGATACACTCCCAGTTGCAGACATTATACATAACTTATAATCTACTCAATCATTTTCAGACAAACAATGCATAGCGCTTTTCAGTCAACAATACATAGCTCATTTAAGTCCTGCCTTCTTTTAAACCTCATTCCTCCCCTGTATGTATTGTTCCCACAATTCCCATTATTTCTATGTAGTTTCCTCCTTCCTTTTTCTTAAGATCTCAATTCCAGTTGTTTTCTCTGTTTTATTCTATTCACTACTTCTAATATAGCTGGTTTACATTACAATTTCCATTTTCTAGTAATTGCTTTTCTGGCAGACAACATAATTAAAGACAGCAAGGCCTTACCATGTGTAGGCAATTCCAATTCTGTATCACAGATCACAAAAATCATCTCCCTTGTCACAGCAATCTGCCCACCCTGCATCTGTGACAGAACATGCCACAGGGAATCCTTAAAATTCATCAACTCAATGCACTCCAGAAAATATGTTCCAATTAGTTCTTTCTTCCCCCATCATACCGCCAACATTTGCTTTTTACCCAAGGAAAAATTATCTGGAATCTACTTGGGGTATAAAAAATATCTATATAAACATTTCCAAGCAAAAAAAAACGAAATATTCCAGATTTTGTTACACATTTGGGAGACATA
Source organism: Protopterus annectens (assembly GCF_019279795.1). NCBI lineage: Eukaryota > Metazoa > Chordata > Ceratodontiformes > Protopteridae > Protopterus > Protopterus annectens. The sequence goes on from NC_056748.1 coordinate 443,711,866, forward strand.
CATATATCCTCCCATTGTTTCTTTGTGAATTTCTTATCCAATCTCTCTTCCCAATCCTTTATAACCTCCTCTGATTAAGATAGTTATCATGTAATATTTTATATGCTCTACTAATTACTCCTTTTTTCATGGGAGCTCCTATTCTAGTTTCTACTAAAAAAAACTCTACTAGTGTTGGTCTTTCGTTTAGGACCCTCCTATTTCTTTCTCTTTGCCTATATTCTGATATCAATCCTTGATAGTAAAGGCAATCTCTAACCTGAAGTCCAAATAAATTCTTGTCTTCTTCCTATTCTATCATCTTTCCCTCTCTAGTTATTTCCTCACAATACCTTGGCTCCTTTGCCAGTTTTCTCCAATAAATTTAAGCCTCCTCTTGCCTACTGTCTAGATCCCTAATTGCAGTCATCCCTACTGCAGAATCGCCTTTCTCCATTCACGTGTTGGCTTAGTTCTAAGAATACTTTCTTCTACTTTACGGATATAATATTCTGCATGATTACTGTTATTCTCCTTAAAGGCCTGCATCCAAAATCACAGTTCCTCCTTGTTTCTTGAGCTTCTCCCTGTTTCAACATCAGAATGGACTTTTGTTGACTTTGTTAAACCATAAACCCCATTTCATGTCATTAATGTTTGGAAGTACACCAAGGAGAAAGGGGGGAAAAGTAAATGTAAGTAAAATAATTTTTGTTCTTATCACTACTTGTATAAAACATTTTCATGACATGAATTGGATGTTACATAGTAAATGCATTTTCAGTTATTTGATATGTGATAAATATACTAAAGTAAACAAATATACTTTTTTTCTTCTTTTTTAGATTTAAGAAAAGTAGGCATTGTAATATAAGAGGAGAAGAAAGGCTAGACAAAAACCTGTTTAAGTTAATTTGCCGTAATCATGGGTTGTTGAAGTGAGAGATGGGTTGTAAAAGTACACATATTATAATACATGAAGAGCTGACATGTTTTCTCTTACTTTTACATAGTGTAAGCAAGTAAATACAATAACAAAGACTGTAACGAAATGTTTTTCTTTAGCAAACACTTTTTTTGTGCGAACTGAGAATTGTTAGCTAAGGGCAGCTGGGCACTCTGTGCTAAGATGACAAACTGGCTGGTATGCATGTTTTCTGAAAGCATACACATTATTTCTTTTCACATTTGGAAAGGGATTAAAGACAAGAAAATATAGCAATTAGTTTAAGTAGGAGCACAGACTGTAAAATTCATCTTAATTTTAGGTTAGGTTATTCCTGTGTGTGCAGCCTTTGATTTGGGACAATTATTTCTTTCAGGAGGGGATGTACACATTTTTGTGCTTTTTAAGTTAACAGATTATGAGGTAGTGTTTGTTTTGTTTGAGGATTTTGTTAAAATAAAAAGTCTTGTAAAATGAGAGACATGCTCAAATAGAGACAAGAAACAACTGTATGAAAGATCAACCTGCCAAACATTAGTGGGTGCAAGTAACACACAAGCTGGAAAGAGACATTTAAAAAAAGATGTCATAGATTTTATATATATATATATATATATATATATATATATATATATATATATATATATATATATATATATAAAGTACAGTTGTGTACACTTACCATAAATGTAGATGTTCGAGTATATTCACTGTTGCAGTCATTACATTTGGGGTAATCTGCTGGCAGGTTGCCCTCAGTCGGCCTGAATATCAAAGTCTTGGGTCCTGCATCGGTTGCGGTCTCCTCTTCCATGACGTCAGGTCATCAGGGGTATAAACCAGGCAGCCGACGCCATTTTCTTTAGTTTTTCTTGCCCGAGATGTCAGGTGCCCCCCAAATGGGGAGTATATATATATATATATATATATATATATATATATATATATATATATATAAATAAATAAAACTATATATACATGCAATTGGCACAACATAAACTTTGCCTTCATCTAAAAGCAAATACACCACAAAGGCTGTATAATATAGTGAAGGAAAGAGAAGCTGTAGAATAATAGGAGACGGCGGGTGGGTAACCCGGACTGCAACAGTGAATACACTCGAACATCTACATTTATGGTAAGTGTACACAACTGTACTATGTTCTTTGTGTTTCACTGTTGCAGTCATTACATTTGGGTAGAATCCCAAAGCTATGGATGGGAGGCTGGAACTAAATAGCATTAGAAGCGGCTATAAGCCCCTGCAGAACTGCAGTGGCAAAGCCTGCCCTGGACTTGGAGAAGAGAGGCAAATGATAATGCTTTGTAAAAGTATGAACAAAACTCCAAGTAGCAGCTTCTACAATGTCTTTCGTTGCCACCCCTCTGAGAAAAGCTGCTGAGATAGATGCAGCCCTGGTGGAATGTGACCTAATGCCCTTGGGCACCGGTTTATCATGATGCAAATAGCAGAAACAAATGCAGTGGCTTATCCACTTTGAAATAGTCTGCTTTGAAATAGCCTTTCCATCTGATCCTGCAGCAAACGCCACCAGTAGCTGCTCAGACTTTCTTAGAGATTTGGTCCTGTATAAGTAGAATCTTAGTTGTCTGTGTACGTCCAAGGAATGCAGAATCTGCTTCCCCTTGTTCTGCGGATTTGGGTAAAAAGTTGGCAGGTGAATAGTTTGGTTAAGAGCCACACTGGATACCACCTTAGGCATAAAGGAAGGATTGGTCCTGAGGGACTTCATGTCTGGGTAAAATATAATAAAAGGCTCCCAGCCATGAGGACCTGTAGTTCTGAAACCCTTCTTGTTGAAGTGATTGCCAGAAGGAAAGCTGTTTTCCAAGATAAAAAAACTTTATATCTGCAGTAGCAGCTGGTTCAAATGGAGGCAGGGTGAGCTTTTTCAACATAAAATTGAGGTCCCATGCAGGAACTGGTGATCTTCTGGGAGGCCATAAATTTATGGCCCCTCCAAGATACTGTTTTAGCAGAGGATAAGAAAAGATGGGCGGCTCTGTGTTGTAATGAGCTGAGATGGCAGAGGCATGGATTTTTATTGATGAAAAAGATAGGTCCTTGTCAAGCATCTCAGTCAAGTATTGTAAAATCTGAGGAATATTTGGCTTTGCTGTCAGTTCCTTGTGCTTGGTTCCAAGCACAGAATCTCTTCCATTTTTCAGCATAAGATTTTCTAGTATTAGGCCTTCTGGCTTTCAAAATGACATCCATCACAGATTTACTGAGAGGTGTTGTTTGAATAGCTACATGATCAGCCATGCTGCCAGGTTCAGAGTTTGGGGCTGATTGTTCAGAATTTGATTGTTCTGCTGAGACAGTAGATGAGGTATTTGAGGCAAGTACCAAGGAGGGAGTTGAGAAATATTCCTCAGAATTGGGTACCAGTGCTGGCGAGGCCAGTCCAGGGCAATTATAATTATTTTTGGTTTTGCCTGTCTGACCTTTAGTAGGACCTTGGGAAGAAGAGGCAGAGGAGGAAAGGCGTAGACTGATGGGTTTTTCCAACTGAAGGATAGGGCATTCACTTTCCATGCTTGTATGTGATAAGTCCTTGTGCAGAATTTGTCCAGTTGTAATTCTGGGGAGAGGCAAATAGATCGATGTTCGGGCTCCCCCATTTCTCTGTTATCATGCTGAAGACTTGTGGATCCAGTTTCCACTTGTGAGGGTCCATAAGATTTCTGCTTTGGTCGTCTGCCAGAGTATTTTGTTTTCCTGGCAGGAATTGAGCTTGAAGATGTACTTGGTAAGTCAAGGCTGTGTCCAGCAATGCCATGGCTAGTCCACAAAGGGGGTAGGAATGTGTGCTCCCCTACTTGTTTATGTACCACATAACCGTGGTGTTGTCAGTCTTTATCAGTAGTTGTCCTGGATGAAGTAAGTCCTTGAAGGCTGTCAGGGCATTCTGAACAGCTAACATCTCTTTCTGGTTGATATACAGATGTATTTGTTTTGGGCTCCATATGCCCTGAATGCATCTCCCCGCCAGGTGGGCCACCCAAGCATAGTCTGATGCGTCTTTAGTTAGGGTTTGGTTGGCAGGGGGTAGAGTGAAAGACCGTGCCATGTTCTGGTGACATGTCTCTACCCACCAAAGAAACTTCTGTTGTAGGCAGGGAATGAGAGGAATCATTGTTTCCAGACTGTGACAATGTTGACTCCATAAACTTTTTAGGTGCCACTGTAGATTCCTCATATGCAGTCTTGCATATGGAATCAGTAGAATGCAGGATACCATGAACCCCAAAGCCTGCAGAATTGGTCTTGCAGATAACTGGGTTTTTGTTGCCATCTGTTTGAAGTAAACAGTCAGTTGCCTTTGTCTGTCTGACGTAAGGCAAGCCCATCTGGGCAGTTGTATTCAAGCTTGCACCCAGGAATGTAATCTTTTGAGAGGGTACCAGTTGTGATTTCTTTTCGTTTATTGTGTACCCTAGGCATGTTAGAAGCCTTTTCACAAACGCCAGATGTTGAAGAAGAATGTCCTTGTTTTCTGCTTGAATGAGACAGTCGTCCAAGTAAGGATAGATTTGTATGCTTGTCTGCAAAATGCAATTACTGGTGCCAGGCACTTTTTAAAGACCCTGGGCACAGTAGATAAGCCAAAGGGCAGTGCAGAGAATTGATAGTGCATAAAACCAGCCTTGAAGCAGAGGTATCTTCTGCATGATTCCCTTATTGGGATATGCAGGTATGCCTCTTAAGTCTAGAGTCACTAGCTAAGCGTTCTTGCCCAGCATGGGCAGAAGCTGCTGCAAAGTTAGCATTTTGAATTTTGGTATGTCCAAGAACAAAAAAAAAAATCGATAAATCCAGTATTGGGAGCCAGGATTGTCTTTTCTGGGTACCAAGAACAGTCGAGTAAAACCCTTGTCCTTTTTCCTCTTCTGGTACTGGATGAATAGCCCCCATATCCATAAGGGACGTAACTTGTTTCTGTGCCTCTGCCCATTGATTTTGTGGCAGATCTGGCCAACCGTTTGGAATTGGCAAGGTATGAAAATGAAATCTGTATCCCTGGGATACTATGTTTAATACCCACTTGTCCTGGGTTAACTGCCAATTTTGAGCATGAAGTGCTAGTTTTCCCCCCAGAGGGGCTGCCAAAAGATAAGTGCTTGGTGATGGCAGAGGGAAGTCATTGAGACTGTTTACTGTAGGGTTATGCTTTATTTCCTCCAGATTTGGAGGTAGAGGCACCCCACTGCTTTGACCTGTAAGAACCCTGTGATTGGTATCTAGAGGCTTTTGAGTGCCTGGATTTGCCCCGTGAAGCTCTGTTGGACACAGGAAAGGATCAATTTTTTGTAGGCCAGTGTCTACTGAATCTTGGTGGCTGCACTTGTAAGACGTCTTTTAAAGTTTGCATAGACTTAGCTTTGTCTTCCATTTTCTTTAAAACCTCTTCTGCCTTACCAGAAAATCATGCTGTAAAGGTGCATCCAACAATTTAGCTTTAACATGATCAGGCAAATTTTGCTCCTTGAGCCAGGCATGCCTTCTAATCACAGATCCAGTAACTGCCGCCTTGTAATTCCTTATTTTCCACACATTCAGAAATCAACATCATTTTCTGTTTCAATAATCCTATGACATGCTGTTGATATTTAAGCATATGAAACTGGCAGTTTAATGCCCTAATTGCCAAGGTTGCAGACATATAAACCTTCTTTTCCCCATCTATCCAGTGCCCTGGAATCTCTATCAGAGGGGGTAGGATTCTTAGCTGTTGAGGCCTTTACACCTTTGGGACCCTGTGAGATAGTTTCAGGGTCAGCAGCAGGGTTTTTGAATAAAAGTTTGTGCGAGTCTGGAACCTTGTAATATCTGTCTGGCTTGCTAGGAGCCGGAGGTAGAGAATCTGGAGTCATGCTTGATTCCGAAAACACATCATCAACAATGTCTAATACAGGAGGTATGGCCAAATGCCTATGCTGAGGAAGAAGAAGGAAATCCCTAAGCCTCTTTTTTGATTCTGAGAAATCTTGACTCTCCCAATGAAAATGTTCCCTTAAAGTATGCAAGGTTTCTCTAAGCCATAATCTTCAGGAGGAGATGCAGATGGGATGGATTCCTCTGCATAGGAATCCTCATAGGGTGGTACAGAAAATTCCTGATCAGAAGAAATAGAAACCTGATCTGAAGATTCATAATCAGTGTCTTACCTAGGCCTCTTATCAGGGGGGGAAGGGGTTGGGAACCCCTGATCAAGGTAATTAAGTCTTCAGCCATTTTGATCATTGCTTTTTGGGCAAAGAGGCCTGATCACGTGGCTCATGCGTCGGTTTTTAGCTTTAGAAGTTGCTTTTGTTTTTGAAGCTGGCGCTTTTATATAGAAATGCTGAGGCCTGAAGACACCCTCAGAAGCTGGTGCCTGCTCAGCAGCTCCGGACCCATCTGAGGGAGAGACATCTGCAGGTACAATACTTTGAGAATCTCGCGGCGTGCCAGACTCCACATGGGTCTCGGTAGAGGCCTGTGACTCGAAAGTAGTGGGTATCGGGCTGCGAAAGTGCCTCACTGAGTACCGGCATACCGGCGACTGGCTTAAGAGAAGCTTTGTCGTCCGTTTTGGACCTCGACGATCTGTCTCTGTCCTTTTCTTTGCGCTTTTTGTGAACTCCAGTAGTCGGATTGCTATCCAACGACATTTCAGGGTAGTTAAATCTGTTTCCAAAATATTTTGAAGCAAAGATATACTGACGCTTAATAGTGCGTTGGTTAAATATAGCACAAAACAGACACCAAGGCACGTTATGATCTGGGCCTAGGCAAGGAATACAGTACAAATGAAAATCCCTATGAGGTATTTGCTTCCCACAAGTAATGCAATTATTAACTTTTACTGACATCGGTATGGAGTAAGAAAAACTTTCCCCAATGGGGTACTTAGCTTTAATTGAAGATTTCGGTTCTGAAACTCAAATTCGAAAATTTCAGGAGTCGGCCGACCGGCACTTGCAAACTGCTTCTGGCACTGCGCGGCAAGAAAGCCTAAAGAAAATGGTGTCGGCTGTCTGTTTTATACGCCTGACGACCTGATGTCATGGAAGAGGAGAAAGCAACCGACGTAGGACCCAAGACTTTGATACTCAGGCCGACTGAGGGGCAACTTACCAGCAGATTACCCCAAATGTAATGACTGCAACAGTGAAACACGAAGAACATCAGTTGAGAATCTTCTGCTTCTTTCGGCTTTTCCTGGTTAGGGGACGGCACAGCGGATCACCTGTCCGCTCATGATGGGCAGTGGAGTTTTACGGTGTTGAGTTGCCAGCCCTGCATCCAACTTTCCACAAAAGGCACACAAACAAGCACACACTCATGCCTAGGGCCAACTTAGAGTGTCCAATCCATCTACAGCATGTCTTTCGGATGTGGGAGGAAACCGGAGCACCCGGAGGAAACTCACGTGACCACAGGGAGGACATGCAGACTCTGCACAGAAGGCACCCCAGTCTTGGATCGAACCTGAGAAGCTCTTGCTGTGAGGTGGCAATGCTAACCGCTGCACCACCATAGCCGCCCATATAACAGGTGGGAATAACAACTTCTTATCATAATGACTACACTATCTACATTATTATGGAACAATAATGGCCACACAGGTACAGACAAACAGACAAATAGGAAAGAGCATTAAATTATATTAAGAAATATTGGCTGCAAATACCAATGCTACAGGAGACAAATTTGGAAAGAAATGACCATGTGAATCTGATAAAGAAAGGAGTTCAGGAGGGATATTTGGCAGAGTATCAGAACAAAGGAAAAGGGGGAGTACTTATCCAAAATTGCTAGAGGAGCTCCAATAGTGATAAAAGAGGGAAAAAAAGAAAATTATGGTAGATTTGTAGTAGTGCAGGGCTACTGGCAAGGGAGGAGGATTACACTGGCATGCATTTATATTCCGCCTACAACTGCTATTACGGAATTTAAGAAACTTCGGGGAGAAATAATCAATTTTCAGCAGGGAATATTACTTATGGGTTGGAACTGGAATCTGACTTGCAAAAGTGAGGATGTATCTAGAAGATGTAGAAGGAAAAATGAAAGAGGGCAGATTTCTGAACAAATTTATGAAAATATTTGTTATGGGAAACATAACTGCAATTGTAGGAACTAGGAGAGTTGACATATTACTCCTCAAGGTACAAAAACTGGGCTAAACTAGACAGAAATTATATTTCACAAAAACACGTTCACTTAACTGAAAGTTTGATACGCACCCAATAACTATTTCAGATTATGTACCAACAACAACTATAATAAAAATGCAGGGTAATGAAGTATTATGAAACACTGGAGCTTACCCACTTGTGCTAAAGAGAGAGGAATTTAAGGAATGTGCAGTTGAAATTATTTGAGACGTATTCAAGACTTATTAAGGAAGACAGAAACTTTTCAGAAGTTACAGCTAGTGAGTGGGATAAAATGAAAGTGGAGTTTAAGAATAGGGTAGAAATAAAAGAAAAAGAGACAATGGTTAAAAAGTAACAGGAATTGTTTAAAGGGGCTGACAAAGGTCAAAGTATCCCAGAATAAGGAGAATCTCACAGAATAAGAAGAGGTGCAAATGCAGAATGCCAAAGAGAACATAAGAGAGTATAAGGATAATGCACACGAGTTTAGAAAGACTGCAGTTAAGGAAATGTTCCTGATAACTCCAGAGCACAAAAACTTTTAGTATGTCTTACGCAAAGAAAAGCAGAAAGAGCTGCTGTCAAATTTAGAGAGCCTATAACAAGAAAAAGAGCCAAAGATCCTGTAGACGTAATAGAGATCATCTAGAAATGTCATGAAAATTTGTATAAAGCAGGGAAATGTGAAAATCTAGGCAGAGCACACATGGAAATATTTATGGAAGACTTGAGTACACCAAAATTAGAGGGAGATGAGGCTCAACAAATTAACAGTTAAGACAGGCGGAGATGAGATAAAAATGGTACAATCAATCTGCAGGAAAGTTTCCCAAAATAAACAATATTCATCTGGAAGTCCGGAAGCTTGGAAAGAAAAAAGTAACAAAGACCTGGAAGGTTTTGCTTAAATGTCAACATTGCCCAAACTTGCCAAATTCTGTTCACATTCAAATATTGTCTCATTTTGTATCTCACGGTATTTAATAACTTGTGCATTGTACATCACCTGATAGATAATGGAAAGGAAACCCTTCCAGGTTCTACGCTGAACACCATGTGAACCAGACAGGGCCATGCTGACAATGTATGTGCAATCAATGGTCCACACAGCCTCAGAGAAACAGGTTATAACCACAGAATGCTTGATGGCTGGTGCTTCCCTGCTCTATGGTTTGTGTAAATCATGTATGCTTCTTAATATGCAGCAGCATCAAGTCACAGAACAAATGTAGTAGGATCTGTGAAGCCAGTGCCTGTGAAACTCAAAATATGTCTCCTGCCAAATGCTGAAAAAATCCTTGCGTCAATGATGGTTTACTCTACAAACTTTTCTACCTACTCGGATAGGCAGAACACATGTACCACCACGGGTGATTCCATATGTGGATGGCATATGTCTACTAACTCTTTATGGCATCTCTGTCTCCACTGTAGTGTTTGACAAAGTCCTGGTCATGAAGGTGACAGTATTTCAGACAAAGACAGACTTTTTTGCAAAAAAGAGGCTGAAGATGCACAATACTGTAACGTTTCTGAAAACAGCCACTATATAGACATATGTATGCATGTGTATATATATATATATATATATATATATATATATATATATATATATATATACACACACACACACACACACACACACACACACATATATATATATATGTTTATGTTTATATATATATATATATATATACACATATTATATATATATATATATATATATATATATGTGCGTGTGTGTGTGTATATATATATATATATATATATATATATATATATATATATATAAACTTACAATTTTCTACATATACGCACAAGCCCACACACCCACAAACACTCAAATGAACTACAATTTGTTTGAAGTACATTTTGCTGAATCCAAGTTACAGACTGATGAACCAAAGACCTGATATTGTCAATCTTCATTCATTCTTGACTCATGGGTTCAGTTCCGAACCCTCAGAACTGACTCAGCCGTTATACAAAGCTCGCTCCAGACAAAAACTTTTGAGCTAAGGCTCTACCCATATTCTCTTCTCTTCCCATTACCCCAGATCTTTTTGCTACGCAGAAAATTGGACATGTCAGCTGTTGCTCTAAGCTAAGTGCTCAACATTTTTTCTATTTTGTCTATTACTCCAACTTATACTCCTTCATACCTTTAATACTTACTATTGTTTAATTCCCTTTTTGTCTGAGTGACTCTGTTTAAACTTTCTACCCTGGTATTTACCTCAGGGTATCTCTCTTTTACCATTGTTGGTATTAGGCCTCTCCTTCCAGTTTACCATTGGTAACTCTTTGATAACACTGTTGGTATCTTTTTCCTTACCCATGTGGGTAGTCATATATATATATATATATACATACACACACACAAACACACACGTGTGTGTGTGTGTGTGTGTGTGTGTGTGTGTATATATATATATATATATATATATATACATATATATATATATATATATATATATATATATATATATATATATATATATATATACATATATATATATATCTAATAGATTTATGTCGATTCATCGAAATGTAAACCCTCAAACTCATTTTCAAGAAAGTGCATTTTGTCGCAAATGCACTTTCGCGAATCACAAAAAAAAAACAAAAAAAAAACACAATCACATTTATGCCCACACCCCCCTTCTTAAATAAAATAACTCCGAAATCGTAATACAGTGAGGAAAAGGATATATTGCTTTATCCCCACTGCAACGCGATTCAACTTTTGATGTAGTGCACTTTCGCGGAAGTGGGCTCATCATTATGTTCTATCATATGGTCTTCGAAATTCATATGATCGAAGACCATATGATAGAATTTTGAAGTTTTAAGAGTGCCACATTTTTGTTCCCTCTGGTTTGCAGCTGCCACAATCTACTACATCGGGACAGCAGGCACAAGAGCAGCAAGATACCCTAGTGCAGAGTCCCCTCTCTTCAGAGTCCTCCTCAGATCTTTCCCTGAGGAGCCACCCCATAAGAGATCATGCAATAGGAAGCACTTAAGATCATCCAGAAAATCAGTCACTGAGGATACAGATTACAATGAAGTGGAAGGATCCCCATGGTCACCCCCTGAAGATGTCTGCTTTGGAGAAATACTGGAAATATTAAAAGAGAGGGGCGATTGGAAGCCCTTAAACCCATTCTCTGAGGAATCTGTTTTCTTGCAAGTTTATCTTGCCCAGCCATCTACTTCTTGGGTGATCCCGCCAAACTAATCTAACTGATTGTACAGTGGGCATGGAAGGGTCATGACACCATACAGCCTATTTTTTGGAGACTGGGCAAAATTTTTTCAGCCCCCCCCCCCCTCCCGAGGATCAGCCCCATTGGTCTAAGGGTCTAGCAGTGGGTGCCATGGTGGTGTCGGCGGTAACAAAAAAGGAACACGCCGAAGAGAGTTGAACTGTCCATCCTCCCAAATGAGAGTCCTGGACGATGGAAAGATTTGGGAAGCAGGTCTTTGCTTCAACGACCTTCGCTATCCGTTCTTTCAACTTCCTGGCACACTTTACTAGACTCTGATCACTCAGCTTTCAGACACCCTTTGCAGGAACAGTGTCTGATGAGGTTCGAGACAAGGTTGCCTCTCAACTTGCCGCCCTGGAGTCTATATCAAATTCGTCCATGCGGCTTATTGCTCATACAGCCAAGGGATGTCTAGAGCAGAGGGTACAGGCGTTGCCATTAGGAATCACGCCTGGATGCACTTGTGTGATTTTGTGGACCCCTTTAAGTCTTCCTTTGTTACCACTCCGGTTGAAGCTACTTCACTGTTTGGCCCAAAAGTTTGAGACACATTAACCAGGTGTGAAAAGGACAGAAAGACCCTTTCTGCTGTGGGCGTGTGTTTTTCCACTCTGCAATGCCCTTACGTTAGGAATCAGAGGAGTGGAAAGATGTAGTTCAAGAAGACCCAAAGGCCTTTTCGGGACACACGTGGTGAGCATTCCCACCCGGTCAGGGAGGGAACTCTTCTGAAAGACACCACTCCAATGGCAGAGGGGGTCCACACAACCAGGCTTCCAGAAATTCTTTTTCTGGACAACCCTAGCAGCGCTCCTGAGGAGAGGCCCGATTGCTTACTTCTGGAAGCAGCTGGGGGAAGATTTTCTCTGCACCACTCAACCTGGCTCACAACAAAATCTGCTTCCTGGGTGGACATGACAATCACCAGAGGTTATACTGCATTCCCTTCAATCCCTCCCCCCCCCCCCCCCCAAAGTGAATACCTGATATTCCACCCAGTCAGAGGGATCTAGCAGCACTAGAAATTCAAAAGCTGCTTCAAAAAAAGTCATCAAAGCAGTCCCACCAGTCTAGATAGGATCTGGATTCTACTAGAGATTCTTTTTAGTGCCAAAACAGACGGAGGACTGGAGGTCAATCTTGGATCTCAGCCTACTGAACAAATTTGTACAACAGACAAAATTCCGGATGGTCATGGGTTCAGTCTATCCTTCCTTTTCTACAGAAGGACAATTGGATGTGCTCCACAAACCTTCAAATGAGTATCACTTCATAAAGATGGACAAGCACTCCAGAAGATATCTCCGCTTCCGAATAGGAGCCAGTCATTACCAATTTTGAGCACTGCCCTTTGGTCTCACCACAGTACCCAAGGTGTTCACCAAATGCATGGCAGTCGTAACAGCTCAATTAAAATGACAGGGATTCCTTGTGTTTCCATATCTAGACACTTCGACCAGGCATCTGCTGCTTTGCACCTACAGACTCTTTTCTATACCTTGCCGAGTTCTTATGCATTTCAATCAACAAAGATTTAATCACAACTATATCCCACACAGGACTTTGAATTCATCAGAGCAAAATTAAATACAAAATCCTACGTGGCCTCCCTTCCTCATCACAGGTTGTTAATAGTTGAGATTGCAACATCAAGTGATTCTTTCCCCAAGACAAAGTTCCTGCTGATCTGGTACTACACCTTCATGGATCCATGGCAGCAACAATAACATTAGTCTCCCTAGCAAGATACCACATGAGGCTGCTTCAGTGGCTCTTAGCGTCACAATGGTCACTTGTAACTCACCCCATGTCTCATCCAATCTCAACAAAACGCTGCAAGAAGGATTTATCTTGGTGGATGAAGCCAGAAGAGAATTTATGGAATCAGCCCTTCTCCCCCTCTCAGCCCAAGGCCGTAGTGACCATAGACGCTTCCCTGATTGGGGGGGGGGGGGGGGGGGCATTTTCAAGGAAAGACTGTCCAAGGCACTTGATCTCCACAGAAAGCCAATCTGCACATCAATGTCATAGAACTGAGGGCAGTGTTTTTAGTACTGCAAGCATTTCAGTCTGCCTTTCCATCAGGGACAACTGCTATCCAGTAGTCTGGTACATCAACAAACGGGGGGAACCAGATCCTACCCACTATGTTGGAAGCCCTGAGAGTGTGGAAATGGGCAATCGCCTCCAACTGCTTTCTAATAACAAAGCATATTCTGGGGAACTCCAACGTGAATGCGGACAAACTAAGCAGGTGTAGCCTTCTACCTCACAATTTTTTGTTGATGGGGTCAGCCTTGCTGCAACCTCTTCGCCTCTTCCATAAACCACAAATGCAACAGCTACTTTGCCCTAGTCCCCCTCACAGGGAGTTCCCGAGAGATGCACTTCTTCACAATTAGGCCCCGGGACTTCTGTATGCCTTTCCAACAATTCCTTAATTCCCCAATTTCTAAGGAAAGCCCAACAGTTGAGAAGCAAAATGATTCTCATTGCACCTTACTGGCCCCATCAAGGCTCGTTTCCCTTTCTCTGGCCTCACCTGGTTCACCGGCTATGGATTCTGGATCCATCTCCGGACCTGTTATTTCACCCTCATGGCTTCGTGCATTTCATCCTTCAATATCTCAAACTGACGGCTTGGTTTCTCCACTTCCAGTAACTGCCTGGCAAAACAATTTGTCCTCCCCTGTGCAAAAGATACTTCTGGCTTCTCATAAACCATCCACCAGAAAAATGTATCTAAACAAATGGAAAAGATTCTCTATTTGGTCGGGTACAAACGGTTTTGATCCTTTCTCAGCTCCAGATAAGGTCCTGGAATACTTAGCCACCTTACTTCAATTGGGAGCCTCAACTACTACAATTAGAGTTCATCTAGCTGCCATTTCAAATTTTCATAACAGTTTTGATGATCACTCAATAACATCTCACTGTCTTTGTAAAAATTTTCTCAAGGGAGCTCAGCATTTGAAGCCACCTTTCAAAGCTCCAATAGCACCTTGGGATTTGACCTTAGTCTTACAATGCCTAGTTTGTCAGCCTTTTGAGCCCGTAGCCACTTGCGACCTCAAATTTTTATCCTGGAAGACCCTCCTCCTAGTAGCTATCACATCTGCTAGGAGAATTTCAGAGTTACAGGATTTTTGTGTGTGAATCATCCCTATATCATCTTCCACAAAGAGAAAGTATCCCTCAGAACCAATCCCTCCCTTCCTTCCTAAAGTGGTATCAGAGTCCAGTATCAGCCAGACTTAAAAATATCCTCAAAAACAGCCTTAAAAGTTATGCTGCTTAACACTAGGAGTCTATATCTGAAAATGCACTCAGTGCAAGCACTCCTCACCTTGGAAGATGCGGGCATCTGTTCAGTCACAGAGACCTGGTTTAAGGCTGCGGAGAGTTCCCCAACCATACAGGGATATAATGCCTTCTACACATTCAGACCACAAAATGAATGCATGAAAACGAATGGAGGAGGAGTACCAATATTCAAAGATAAATACACCTCCAGATTGGGGATTCCCTATAGTTATTCCATGTGCAAATAACTACAGAAAAGATGCCTCTCCAAGTTATCATTAGCTATAGATCCCCCTCCATGAACCATGATATCCGCAATGCCTACTTGGATCTACTTGAGTTGCTCAACATGCAACCAAACACCCTGGTTACAGGTGATTAACTATCCGTCCATAGACTGGGTAAATTATAGGTGTACAAACACACTCGTCCTAAGGTTCTTGGACTTCATTAACTCAAATGCCTTGGAGAAAATAGTTGGCACCCACACATTCTAGATTTGGTACTCGCCAACACGGAAGAATGGTGTACCACCACAAGTGTGCGGCCCTCCATGGTGACGTCTGATCATAATTCAGTCTCATTTGAAGTAATGATACCATCAGACCCCCCCCCCAAAAAAAGAAGAAATGAAGCTAAAAAACTTAGCCAAAGTCAACTGCAGCTTCTTATGAGATGGCATTAATAGCTTCAAAGCTCCTGTCCCCACTGATGGCTAGGACACCTACACTGGAATATCCACCAATGCACTGTACAGACATCTACACACTTGTACTGACTCGGCCATTCTTGATCTGACCTCAAAAAAAAAAAAAAAAAAAAACAGGCCTGCCTGGTGGATATCTGCCATACACAGGTCATATAACAAGAGGAAGAAATTGCTGCACAAGAGCAAGAAGGAACAATGTCAGAATTGGAAGAATTCCTTTCTCAGCTTGAACAAGCAAGTAAGACATCTTGTATAATCCTCTAAAGCTAACTATGAATCTAAATTAGCATCCCTGGCTAAAGATAACCATAAGGCATTCTTTAGCTACATCCAAAACCTTAAAGTAAAATCCCAGATTTGGGTTGAACTGGTAATGAAAGGTACCACATATATTGAACCAGTGGAAATAGCCAACCTATAGAGGACAAGTTCACTGAAAATGTCTCCCCCATGTCACCACCACATATACCCCCAAAACATTCCTACCACCTACTCTCCACCTAGTATCTCTAAAGAGCAGGTCTTAACTGCTCTCTTCAAGGTTAAAAGAACAGCCTCTACGGGACATGATAACATCCCAGGCTGTTCTTGGGAGCTATCAACACCACAGGGCACTCTCTTCAACCCCAGCCTAAGCACTGGTTCTGTCCCTGCTGAATGGAAAACAGCTACAGTCATCCCCTTACACAAAGAGGGGACCATCCACCCACCCTTGGA
Organism: Protopterus annectens; assembly: GCF_019279795.1. Lineage (NCBI taxonomy): Eukaryota > Metazoa > Chordata > Ceratodontiformes > Protopteridae > Protopterus > Protopterus annectens. Next base: position 443,727,962 of record NC_056748.1, read on the forward strand.
AGTACAGACCAATTAGCCTAACCAGCCGTATCTGCAAGGCCATGGAGAGAATCACTATGGATCTCATTAACAAGGATATAGGAGACCTTCAAACACTTGAACCGACCCAGTTTGGTTTTGTTAAAGGGAGATTCTGCTTGTTGAACCTGGTGGACTTCTTTGAGATGGTCACCAAGGTCCTGGACGAAGGCAAATCTGTGCATACAACCTACTTAGAGACTTGGCCAAGGCCTTTGTCACAATCCTCCACTCAGGCATCATTGAAAAACTCACCCAGCTGGAGGTCGATGCAAATACTGTCAGATGGGTTGCAAACTGGCTCACAAACAGAAGACATATAGTAAAAATAGGGGACTCCACCTCCACCAGCAGACCCATTACCAGTGGTGTTCCACTTGGATTGTTACTGGGGCCCTTATCGTTTGGAATCTACTTCTCTGAACTACAGGCAAAAACACAAAGGTCTATGGCTGACAACGTTTGCGGATGACTGCCAAATGGGAGCAGTCAGAGTCCTCAAATGATGCCAACATTCTACAAGAAGGACTTACGCAAACCAATGATTGGTCTCAAAGTCATGGTCTTTAAACTCAATGCAAAAGCATGCATTATTGTCCCCTTTGGCAAAGGCGATGTTTACCATATTAATTACAACAGATTACCATATTAATAACACCACCTTAAGCTCTAAATCAGTGGCTAGGGATTTGGGCACACAGGTTGATAGCAACCTTACTTTTGGTCACCGTGTCTCCACAGTGGTAAGGAAGGTCTTCTACAATGCTCACCACATAAGCAGGGGCATAGCTTACACAACAAAAGAGGTTATAACCCCCCTGTACTCTTCCCTCATCAGGCCAATAACAGAGTACAGTGCTCCCTATTTAGTATGTACCTAAACGGCACCTGCAGCAACTGGAGAGACCTCAAAGATTCCTCACAAAGAAAATTCAGGGTCTTCAGCACATGTCTTAAGTGGACAGAATGAAATCACTGTCACTATACTCTGTATCGTATGGACTACTCAAAGGTAATCTGTGCCTTGCATACAGAGCAACCTCTAATCCTGCCTTAATGGAAATGCTGCACATTTGTAAGTCATATGGTACACAATTCACTCGCTCTAGGGACTTTAACATAGCATGTGACATCAACAGAACTTGCTGGAGAAACAGATAAGTCTCCCAGAGGTTGCTTGTCCTTTGGAATAAACTTCCAATACAGGTTAAACATAGCCCCTCATTAATCTTTTTTAAGCAGAACTTTGACAACTGGATGGGAAACTACAAATTCACCCCAGGGGTTTCACCTGTGACCCTCTTGGACAGGGGCAGTTTGTGCTGATTCAGATCTGCTTATAACATAGACCATTATCTCTAGACTCCTAAGGGAACAAGGGGTGAAACTTGGCTAGGGTTACAAGGGCCCTAGGGCCATTGGCCTAGTAACCTCCAATGAATCTAGGAAAACATTTTTCCAAACAGTACTGCTGTTCAGTTAAATTTACTCTGATGGTGATGTTAGGCTTTTTGTGTGTTGATGTTTTACAGATTCCAAAATTAGACCATCTATCCTTTCTTGTGATCAGTTTTATGTGGGATTATTGGTTATGTTTAGTCTGGTAAGATGAGGTTTGGGGAGCATGCTTTTTGGTTAGTTGAGGTTTTCTCTTGCCATGTGGGATTTCTTACTACACTTATCTATTTCTCTCTATTCTATATGTATAAACACAAACATTTTATTTACTTATTTATTTATTCTTTGTTGACTGGGATAATCTCATTAGGTTAGTTGCCTCTTTTCAGGGGAGACCAGAAGTAGTATTTATAATACTAGGGGAAACTTGACCAAGGCATTGGGGAACTTCCCCTACTCTTTCGCGTGTGGGGACTCTTCATTGTGATGCTTCCTGCCATCCATTCCAGGTGTGAAGGTGGCCCAGAGAAGCAAGATGTTAGTGAGAGTAAAAATGGAGGTCCAAGGAGGAGATGTTGCTTGATTGAATGCTGACAGTTGGTCAGCAGAGGCATTGTTCGAGTCGGAGAAGGAGTTAAAAGTTAAGGAGGCATATATAAGAGATAAGGAAGGATCAGAAATATTACAATGGGAAGTCAAGCCTTTTAAAAAGTTATCAAAGAAGTTGGAAGGGTGTACAGAAGATTCAGAGGATCTACTCCAGCGTAACCTTTTTGAGTCAACACAAGACTGTGCTGTTACAACTATCCAGTTAGGAGGGTTGAGGGATGATTATCTCAAAGAGATGACTGTGCAGAGTGAACCAGAAAGATAAGTGGCAGCATCTTAGGGTTACATTATAGATTGTGAATTGATGTGTATAAAATGTGGGAAAATGGGACAAGATTCAGTTAATTGTGATGAACAACTGGATGCACAGCAAAAAGAGCAGACAAAGAAACATGTACATGATGTAGCAGAAAGTGATACATATGAACATGAAAAACAAAATACCATACAAGAAGAAAATAAAAACACGGAGCGTAAAGAAAATGAGAACAATGAAGGTCAGGAAATAGTACTGGAAACAAGTGAAGAAGAAGACAGCAACTGGAAAATACTAAGAGCTAAAGTAAATTCAATAGGGGGAAGGGTGAAAGACAGGGAAAAAGAAAATATAAAAATGTGATTATAAAAGAAAGTAAAAAGAAAGATGAGGGGCAAGATGAAAATAAAATACATCTGGCAGAACTTGAGAGACTTAGCAATAAACAGTAATGGCATAAAAAATGTTAAAAGAAGGTTAAGGGGTATTAGAATGCTATATGCTACTTGACATGCATTTATCCTAGAGGATACAAGAATCTTAATGGAGGATGAAAGGAACCAGATGGAAAACTCATGGGCTGGGAAAATTGTATGGAACATGGGAAAAGATACATGTTCAATAATGAAACGGTTAATATTTTAGATTATACTTTACTAGGGCTAGGCAGAATAACAGTATGATATATATATATATATATATATATATATATATATCTATATATATATATATATATATATATATATATATATATATATGGTTCTAGGTTATAACACAGACAGCACATAACATCGACAACGACATCACCGACACCACATCATCGACAGTTCACAAACACGACACCGCACACACTCAACACATCATCACAACAACCAATAAACAAAACAAATTCCCTGACCAAAAACCACACACACAACACAAGCACACCTACATCCTATCAAACAAACACTAAACCTTACATACACAACTATCCACAACCCTAACAGAAACCCTAACCCTAAGGTCCGTCACTAACACACACTAACCTAACCCGCGCCCTAAACCTAACTCACTTAACCCGCCCCTAACCCAAAACATTCACTACTGCACCCTTACCTAACCCGCGCCCTAACCCTAACTCACTTAACCCACCCCTACCCCTACAGACCGTCAACATCGCACACTTACCTTACTCGCACCCTAACGTCCATCACTACCACATACTTACACATCCTTTCCCCATCTCGGTGTTCTCCGCGTCGGTGTTTTCATCCGTCGATCTTCTGGCGTCGGTGATTTCGCTGTCGGTCTTCTCATCTGTCGATGTTGTAACCCAGACCCATATATATATATATATATATATATATATATATATATATATATAACATATACAGAATTATTGCAATTTATGCATATGTTACTAAAAAAGGGAGATAGGAATTGTTAAAAAAATCTTACCTTATGTGGCAATAACTATGGAAATAGTGATTTGAGGAAAAGAAAGAAGGGAAAGTCTCAGACCATTTGGCTGTATGGGTAGAAGTAAAAGAAAATGAAGAATACATAACAATAGATAAAGGTATTAAAAGATTAAATGAAAAACAATTAAAAGAAGAGAGGAAAGAAATTGATCAAATATGAGAAGATCATGTAGAAATGAGAATATTTTATAAAAATTAGACTGACTGGTGGTTAAGTTTTAAAGGGAAGTACAATTTTTTTTTTACAATGTCAAGCTATGGAAATAGAGAAAGAAGAGCAAAAATATAGGTAAGGTCAAACAGTATTTAAAGAAATATTAAGAAATAAATATTCTTATGAAAAGAAGGAAATCTATGAAATAAATCAAGAAAATATTAAGAAAATGTTATATAAGCAAAGGTACTTTTTACAAGGATAAAAGTAGCAGTAGCTCCATGTCCGAGTAAAACTGAGAGAGTAAATAGAGAATTGGAAACCAATGAAGGGAGAAAAGTGAATACACAAAAAGAGATACTTGAAGTAATATAACAGTATATAAAATACATTTAAGAAGACAGAGATGAAACAGAGACAAATATGGGAGGTAAATAAGTTAAATAAAGAAGAGAACATTAGATTATGGAAAAATATAAATATAGGAGAGCTTGATGGAATTTTAAAAGACTTGGATATGAAGAAAGCTATGAGATTAGATGGGACTGAATATCATATGCATTATAATATAAAAAAATTGGCAAAAAAAGTATATTTTGTAGAGATTATGAATAAAAGGTTAGAGAAAGGGATACACGTAAAAGAGATATGTATGGGGGCTATGAAATTCATATGGAAGAAGGAAGATGTTAAGAACTGGAGACCAATAGTGTTAAAAATACAGATTATAAAATATTTATGAGAATAATGGGGAAAAGATTAGGAAAAAGCATGGACAAACTGATGGAACCTATGATTTCTGGAAAAAAGAGAAAGGAAGTCAGGATTTATTATGGGTGTTAAGAGAGGTAATAGACAATATTATAAAGTGGAAACTGAAGTATGGGTTGGAAATGTAAACAAAGCATTCAATAGAATACAATATGAGGATCTGTGGAGAATATCAAGAGATTATAATGTAAGCAACAAAATAATAAAAGTTATAAGATCAGTACAAGAGAATAATGTTACTAAAATAATATTTAATGGGTGATTAAGTAAAGAAATAAGAACAGAGTATGGGATTTGTTAATACATTTTACTTTGGTATAAATGCAAAATTGCCCGTGTCACAAGTGATAATTCAATACAGGTGTGTGTGAAAAAAAATAATATGGGATTAGACAAGGCTGTCCGGCATGCAGCATATTTGCATTAGTTATGAATGTGATTGCAATGTAATGAATACAGAAATAAAAATAGCAAGGTATAGGATATTAGAGGGGAATTTATGCCCCAGATATTCTAATTTATGCAGACAATAACAGTATTAAAAATGTCTTTCGACTTTTCCTGGTTAGGGGTTGCCACAACAGAACTCCGGTCTGCTAATGATTGGCAGTGAATCTTTACGGTGCCGAGTTGCCAGTCCGATGCGCAACCTTCAAAGAAGGCACACCCATTCACACACTCACCTACCTGCATGGCGTTATGCATCACTCAACCACGGGGAGGACATGCAGACTCCACACAGAAGGCGCTCCAGCTGAGAATCGAAAGGGAGAACCTCTTGCTCCCGTTTGATTCTCGGCTGGAGTGCCTTCTGTGTGGAGTCTGCATGTCCTCTCCGTGGTGGAATATAGTATTAATTACTAAAAATAAGAAATGGATGCAACAAGGAATTAGAAAATTAAACAAGTACTTAAATATGCTTGGTCTAAACATTAACAAAGATAATAAAGAAATGGATTACTGGAAGAGTTAGAAGGTATTCAGTTTAATGATGAAGAGGTTGATACTTCAGGAACAACTTCAGGGATTAACATGAAAAAGGAAACAGGAAAGACGGATACAAAAAATTAGATAATTTTGCATATTTTGGAGGTCATATGGATTAACATAAATGAAAAAGGTTTGTTTAATAAATTCTATTCTGTTAGGTAAGAATGCCTATTTGGCAAGTGTATTATGATCCCACCGAACTATGAAAAAGAACTGCTATTAATATTCATATGGGGAGCAATATTAAACCCTGCAAGGAGAGGAAATTTGTATGTGCAGGGAGGAGGAGGATGATTAGGATTAGCAAATTTCACTCTACATGCAACTTTATTAAATGTGTAAAAAGCATTGAAGGGAATGAAACAAGAAAACAGGAACATAGGAAATTATATAATGAAAATCAAATCTAAAGATGTTTGAGAAAGTTTAAGATACGGGAAAAGATGGAAGCATAGTGACAACAATAGGATTAAAGAATATCAAAATTAAACATTTTGGAAACTGAACATAGGGAGCATGAAAAAAACAGAAAAGAATTGTATGAGAATGTAATGAGGAAATGTTGCTATGTTTATCCATGTAAAAACTTAGATAATAATAAAAAAAAAGAAATCCAATTAAAATAAGGCTTAAATGGAGCAAGAAAATGTATGCATGTCAAGATTTTATGTGGGTGGACATTAATGGCAGGTAAACTACCTGTCAAAGCAAAGCAATATAATTATGCAACCATTGCAGAAAGACAGACGAAGGAACATGTTTTCTTAAATTGTGTAAGAGTAGGAAACTTATGGGAAAAATAAATGAAAATATATTAAATGATTCTAAAATTGTAAAAGACAAATATGAACATGATATAATATGGATATTATGGTAACAAAATAATAAAGAAGGGAAAGAAATCAATAAAAACCTATTTTAAATATTGTGGGATTTATGGAATAAAAACTGAATGAGATAAAATACAATGGGAAATGGGTATTGGCAGAAATTTTGAAAAAGCTATGTTTTTGGTTGTGGAAAAAAGAGTGAGGGGGTAATTGAAATATTGGAGACATATGAAGTTATATGATGTAATGTACGATGTAAGTAACTGTAAATAATGTAAATATTGTATATAAGCTGTTATACTCAATAAAGATCCTCTACCCTTTTTGTAGCATACGGGGATGCTATTCACTGCTACACTTTCGGTTTCCATTCCAAATGAGTAGGCTGCTTGGAGAAACTGGAAGGAAAATGAAGTCAGTGAGTTAGTGCGATGGCGAGTAACAAAAGGAAGGGGAGAGTTCACAGAAGGAAGTGGATTTGGAGAGTTGTTGGTCGGATAAAGAAAATGAAATTGAAGGATTGGCTGAGTTGCTGACGAAGCAGAAGGCTGAAATGAAGCAGAATGGTAAAAAGGAAGGTAAATAAACATTCACAGGACTCTGAATACTTGTTTCAAAAAGATCTGTTTTCTCTGTCGAAGTTGGAGTGCATGGTTACAACCCTCTAAATCAGGAGGGTTGCGAGATGTATATCTAAAAGAAATGATAATTCAGAGTGAACCAGAAAGTGAAGCACTGGCATTGTGGGGCGACATTATGGACACAATTCAGGAAGAGGAGGTGAGAGAAATTACAGAAGAGAAAAAATCATATGCAAAGATGGTGAAAAAAGGCAAGAAGTAAGTAAGAGCGGGAGGAGGAAAGGAGGTTGTGAAAAAAAGTATGTTGTATGGCTTAGCAGTAAGGACGAAAATTTTTAAAGATGTAAGGTATGGGGACACAGTTATAACAGCTTTAGGAATATCATCTGAGATAAGAGCCTTTATTCATATTAATAGACAGACTTATTGTGATAATTTATTCCAGACTGGGCAATATATAGAGAGAAAGACTGTAGTTCATGAAACTCTTATGTAGTGCAGACTTCTAATAGAGACAAAAAAAAACTGCTATACAATTTCGAACAGAGATGGCTAATGAAGCACTGAAAAAATGTTTAAAAACTGTATGCAAAGAAATTTTGGACATTACTAAAATGTGATGATAGAGGTTTATGGACCGGGTGCTGGGATTGTGGGATAATTTTGAAAATGGAAAATGACAAGACTGTATACACTCCAAGTGTAATAAATGTTGAGGGCAACCAAGCTTTTGTTACATATAAGGGACAGCCAAAAACTTTTGTTTTTGTTTTGTTTGTGGAAAGAATGACCATTTAATAAACAACTGTGATGAGAAAATGTTTTGTTTGTGGAAAGATAGGACTCATATGAAGCTTTAATGTGCAAAAATCTGGAAAAATGGGGCATGCTTCAATTAACTGAGACAAACAGTTACAATTTGGAAAACAAGAACATGTACAAGATGTTAAAAGAATGTAGAACATGAACATGAAAAACAAAATAACTATAAAACGAAACAAACCATTGATCAGATTAACGAAACATTTTTGTCCTGTGTAAATAAAACTGTAACGGTCTGTGAACATCCAACATGTGTGGTTTGTATTCCATTTTGTTGGTAAAATTGGGAAAGAACACAGGCAAATTCATAGTCTGATTGATATTGACTGATGATGCCATCTTAGGGAGAAAGGATGGAATGGTGCGAAGGGAAACTCTATCTTTATGAAAAATCATGTACGGAAACTTAATGAACAAGGCCTGCAGTTCCGAAATCCTCCTAACAGAGGTAATAGCAACCAGAAAGGCTGTTTTCCACGATAGAAAGTTTAGATCAACAGTAGCGGCAAGCTCAAAAGGCGGAGCGACCAGAACCTGAAGAACCAAGGTAAGGTCCCACAGGGGAACAGGATCTTTGACTGGTAGGCGTAGCAAAAAAGTACCTTTAATAAAGGCCTTACACAGTCTAGACGATGCCAAGGATGCAGCATTCTTGCCCACATGGAAATGAGAAATAGCAGCCAACTGAATTTTTACAGTAGAAGAACTAGCTCCGTGTTGGAAAATATCACCTAGGAAATCAAGGATACCAGAGACAGGAGCTGTGAAAGGATCCAAACTCCTCTGAAAGGTCCAAAAAGAGAAACGTTTCCAATTGCTTCGATAAACCTTTCTGGTTGAAGACGTATGAGCAGCTACCAAAACAGACTTAACTGAGGAGGAAAAAACGGAAGTCCTAACAATCATGGGTACTGGAGCAGCCAGGCAGTAAGCTTCAGGCTGTCCTGATTTGGATAAGGCACCCCATGCCGAAGGCCTCCATAAACACAGACTCATCAGAGGAGGGCTTAGGGTCAGACCAAACTCCCTGCTGGTGCAGGATCTCCATGAGGTCTCCAAAGGAGACATCGTCGGGACATGACCTTGGGGAGGCCTCCCCCTCATCCAAGTCTGTATCCTCGGTTAGGGATGCTGGAGAGTCCAAGAGCCTCCTTTTACACATATGCTTGTGAGGCACATATCCCGTGAGGCTCTCCAGGGAGTGCTCGCAAGCAATCTGTTCCTCTGGAGGAACAGTGTGGGGCCCTTCGAGCATGGGCTGTCCCTTTGGTAAGACAGGGACCATAGACAGAGGGGTCATGCCAAGGC